>NC_064283.1:69652739-69720728 GCF_019186545.1 Solanum stenotomum | reverse complement strand
ACACTAATATGAGGATGGATGGATATGAGACACAGTTGAGACTAGCTCTGGCTAGAGATATATGAGATGGACTAGCTCCGGCTAGCGATTTGGATGCCGATGGGATCTGGTTCCGGCGGTGATACATGGTCCATATGTGGCCCCCATGGGTTCTGATTTGAGTATTCAGCGCGAACTGATCACGTCAACAGATGTGTATCGTAGGACAGACATGCATCACGACTACATAACATCATTATTGCATTTTGCATCGCATTTGCCTTATCTTTGTCTGTGATGTTGGGATTGTATTGGTTTACTCTTCTTATGTGGAATTTGATCTACTTGCTCTTATTTGTTGATCTGAGGTTGATGAGGATATACTATTGGTTCTGGCTGTTGAATATGATCTGTTTAGTATATGTTGGTTGGTTTGCTGTTAGATTGAAGTTTCGGTGGTTCGGTTGGAATTGAAAGGAGTTGTTTGTAGCTGCTAGTTTTGCTTAGTTTAGAGTTACTTGCGAGTACCTGTGGTTTTCGGTACTCACCCTTGCTTCTACACAATTGTGTAGGTTGACAACTCTCGATTCGGCTTAGTATTTTCTTTAGCAGATTGAGCTTTGGGACATATTCGAAAGGTAGCGGTTCATTCCAGACGTGCCCTTGAGTTATCTTTACTTTCAGTTTTGTTCTATTCGAGAACTATACTCTGAGACTTGTATATTTTTATTCGAATTCTGTATTTAGAGGTTTGTACATGTGACAACCAAATTCTGGGTAGTGTTGAGTCTTAATTAAAGTCTTCCACTTATTTATTATCTTTTATTCTCGTATTTCTACTTCTCTATCGTTGTGGTAGGGTTAGGCTGACGTGTCCGGTGGGAAATGGACACGTGCCATCACATCCGAATTTGGGGTGTGACATAAACAAAAGGAATATGAATGTAAAAAGGCAATATCAATAGTCTTTCTTCATAAAGTGACGATTGTAACTGATGAACATTATTTAAACACAATATTTTTTTTCTCTATTCTTACTCAAAATTTACTATGCATGACATTAATGATGGTTATCATAAATATTTTAAAGTTTAATTACATGTAATATATTTCTTATAAATATTATTACACAATAGTTAATATTATTATATAAAAATAAAAAAATAATTTTAACAGAAAATCAATAACAAACAACTTTATGACCTATGAAGTCAAAAATTTCAGTAAGGATTCGAAATATAAAAGGTAAACACACAAAAAAATCCAAAAGAATTCAACATCTATGGTACATCATATCATATCATATATTATTAAAAGTGGGAAGTCTCAAGTTGCAAAGTTGAATTACCATTTTATCCCTATACTAAATTAAAATATTATAAAATATCTAACTAATTAAATATTAAATATGCCTAAATTGCTAAGTTGATTCACTTATTGTTAAAATAAAGTAGGAGAATGAGGAGTTGTAAAAATAATTAATTATAAAGTTACGAAAAACTATTAGAGAAACTTTTCGTTTCTCCATCTGATCAGTTTTAGGTGCTAAATTACTAAGTTGATTCACTTATTGTTAAAATAAAGTAGGAGAATGAGGAGTTGTAAAAATAATTAATTATAAAGTTACGAAAAACTATTAGAGAAACTTTTCGTTTCTCCACCTAATCAGTTTTAGGTGTAATTTTTATCATAATGTGTATTAATACCACACCTCCACTATCTCATCATTAATCTTCACACCTTCATAATCTTCCCACACTCTCAAGAAATTAATGGCATGATTATGATACCTTTTGATTTTACTCAATGATGTCCTATAAATTGTGGTATTTGACACAACAATCTATACACTTTGAAGAGACTTAGGTACACTTTGGAAGAAATAAAAAAAAATTTGTCTATATTTATATTGTTTTTATCCTTTAGTATTAATCTCACTTTTAGCTTCATCAGTTCATAACATTGATCACTAATTCTCCTTATATTCGTTTGTTATTTACAGAAAGGAAATGTGTACAAATTGTTAGATCTTCTAATGGAGTTTACAACGAGAGAAGGGATGTTGAAATCTCCCCGGAGGTTGAAATCAATCTTTAAAAGAACAAGTTGGTCTTTAAGCAACTTTATTGATAACCATGATCATTTTCATGTTCTATGAAATTACATTATTCCTATATTTGTTATTTCCTTTTTTTTTTTATCTGATCTGATATTTCAAATCCTTGAATGAATTCTACTGTAACGGTTTATTCATTATGATAATTTATTTTAATATTATGTTGACATTAGATATTATTGTACGAAAATGCTTTGTTTGGGACCTAAAGCCGGTGATTTCTTCATACTTAAAGCTTTGAACATCTAGATTTTATATATATATATATATATATATATATATATATATAAAACAATGGTTGTTGCATGACCTACCAATAAAAATAAATTTATTCATGTAAAACTCTAAGTTGCAAATAAAAACATTTTAATTTTCGTATTATATTCATGCTTTAGATAAGTTATTTTTTATTTTTTATGTATAATTATTATTATTTTAAAAATTTTCCTTATTATCATATTAAATATCATATTTTTTCCTGTTGTTTTTAACACGCCATGAGATCAAAAGAGAATTATTAAGAAATTGCAATCGAAGTTTTGTAATTGAAGATGTTTTGATCTAATATATATACTCAACAGTTAACACAATATACCGCTAGGAGTGTAAATCACATATAGACAACCATTTGATGCAATGTTAATTAATTTTGTTTAGCTTTGGTTGCATGTTATATTATTGTTGGTTTGGCAATTTTCATTTAAAGAAATTTATTAGCTTGTAGACTTCACAATTTATAATGTGTTTTAGTTTCTATTTGAGGAATCAATTATTGAATAGGTAGTGAGAAAATCGCCTTTCATGATTCAAGTAATAAGCTCGAATTCATGATTGAGAAAGGAATTTTTCAAGTGCAATTTGAAATTTTTTACTATTCTTAACATCTCATTATAAAGAATTTTTTAAATTATTTTATTTGATTAAATATAGTTCTTACAAAATATAACACGATAATCATGTTTCAATTTTAACATCTATCAGTAGTTCAATACAAACTTTATAAAATAGAAATATAATTAAAAAGTAAACTAATCTAACAGTTTCTTAAAATTCATCCTTTAACTATAATTCTCCAAATTAAAAAATCTGCAACCTGAGATGAGAGTTTTAAATAAATTTTACCTCTTTCAAGTATTGAATCGTCATGACATCATAAATATTGAAGGGGTGTCACTCATTAATGATTTTAATTTTTGTGAAGTGAAGAAGGGGGTGACAATTTAAAATAATGTGGAATTATCTTATATCTGAGAATACAAGAAATCACATTTTAAATNGGGGTGTCACTCATTAATGATTTTAATTTTTGTGAAGTGAAGAAGGGGGTGACAATTTAAAATAATGTGGAATTATCTTATATCTGAGCATACAAGAAATCACATTTTAAATGTCTAAACCACTTATAAATTTGCTATAGATAAAGAAGAGTTTATTCTTATATGCACATGTATATCATTCATTAATATCAAATTTTTAACAATCCATCATTATATTGAGGGCCTTCAAAAGCAATAATCATTCTATTAAATATTAATATTATAATTTTGTGAAAGACAAAATTAAATATAATCATAATCGTAATAAATATTATATTAGATATAAATATATCATAATATTTGTTGCATCTATACCACATATTTGTTCTTAAAAATACAAACAATAAACTCTCTAAATATTGCGCAAGCCTAAGTTAACTAACAAGTTAAATTTTTTAGGTTTACATAAACAACCTAACTCATGAAACACCTAGACTATTGTAAAAAATAATATATATATATATATATATATATATATATATATATATATAAAATATTTGAATGAGGCAACATGAATTAACATGGAACACACGTGCAACGCACGTGTCCAGAACTAGCATTATTAAAAGTGGGAAGCTCCAATGTGAAAAATTGAATTACCATTTTACCCTTACACTAAATAAAAATTTAAAATGAAATCTTAATATCTTAATAAATAATAGTAATATTTTAATTGTATAAAGGTAGCATTAAAAGTCCAACAACTGCAATTTTAAAATATAAAATTTAATACTCCCTCTGTCCCAATTTATATGACTCACTTTTCTTTTTAGTCAGTTCCAAAAAGAATGACACATTTCTATATTTAGTAACAATTTAACTATAAAATGTCTATTTTACCCTTAATGAAATGATTTACAGCCACACAAATTTCTATCATTCATTTTGGACCACAAGTTTTAAAAGTCTTCCTTTCTTTCTTAAACTTCGTGCCGAGTCAAACTACATCACATAAAATGGGACGGAGGGAGTAATAATTATTAAACCAAGTGAATAATATTAGATGCACCGAAACCGAGTAAGGAATAGATGATTCATTTGCCAGTAATTATTATAGTAGCATATTTCTTTATAGTAATTAAGATACAACCTTTTCTCATTCCAACATTTTATAGTTTGAAGCTTCTACATGTTATATGGATGATTGGTTCATCTACCAATACTTATTATAACATAAGTTTTTTAATACATAGTAATTTAGATTACAATCCTTTCTCAACATTTCTTAGTTTGAAGTTTTAGTCGATTACACAATTTATTCATTCATAATTATTAATCCTTCGTTATTTGACACCATAGTGTCAAATCACATAATCTTTGTCCAGTCTTTATTCTTTTGTCGGGCAAATTTTCTTCTGCAATTTTTATTTATTTTTTTCAAAGTTTTTTTTTTTACTTTCAATGTATGAACCTCAAAATATATTTGGATGTTCTTTTGAAATTTGATTAATGATTTGAAATTTTGCAGATGGAATAGATCATTTGCAGTCTAAAGGTATTGATATTTTCCTTCCGTCAAAGACGATTTCGCCAGAGGTTTTTCTTCTCTACCCAAATGTACATCTGCTTTGTTTTTAATTTTGTAACAAGAAACCAAAATAGTAGTATAAGAAATACACGATCTAGCACTCACAATTAGTTTGAAGGGATATTTGAATTTATGTTCCCTATTTTGTCGTTACAAATAACAATAGAATATACATCTTTTTTTTATGATTTTGAAGGAAAATATAGATGTTACGACCCAAATCGTTAAAAGATATAGGATGAATGTAAAGATACAAATATATGCTAGGTAGGGGCACAAAACACAAAAACTTTTTCCTACTTTTAAGTTATTGTTGATCAATTGGTATAGTATGAGCTTCGCTATATTTGTAGTCGAATCATATTTCCTTGTTTGTCATGATTTAAATACTACAATCATTTTCTTTAAAAAAAATAAAAATGATAACAGTTTCTTGTGTCATTATAATGAATCAAACAGATAGTAGTTCAAGAAAGACTTAAAATTCTTTGAAAAATAAAAGAACTCAGTATGTACTTTGGTTTTTGAGTATGATTGTAAGGAAATATTCACAGAACATTCTACTCTCTTCCTTTGTCCAACTCAAAATCTGTAAATTGTAAACTGTTTTATTTTAACAATTTGGAATACACGTGTCCAGAACTAGTTAACAAAAAAACATGAAAGAAAACACTCAAAACATTAATTTTGAACATCTCCAGAACCACACAGATGAACTGGGACTGCAAATGCAAATGTGTTGTTTCTTTCTTCATTGTTGTTCTATCCTTGTGTCCTTTGGGCATTCTGCAAATTATAATAGTATATGATTTAAATTAAATGAACAATATATGTATGTAGGGGTAAAGATGAAATAAATTAATTACCTCGTATCTTCTTCAGATTAATAGTAACATGGTCACCAATCTAATTTATAGACATGAAGTCTGTCCTCTCCTGTGAAAGCTATTACATCTTCCTTAATCTCCATGGCGGAATCTCCAACCTGATGGTTAACATTTGTTAAATGAATGAACTTTAAAGTGTCTATATCCCCAAATTCACAAGGGATCTTCGTAAACTCCTCACAGTATTCTAGTATTAATTCCTCAAGCCTGGGAAAAGTTTCCTTATCAACTTGCCATTCTGAAAGGCTGACCTCTCGCAAAGTCAATGTCTTAAGACTTTGATAGATGTCCTCACTTGCATCCCACTTATCCTCCACAAAATAAGAATGGATAATCACTAGGATTTCAAGCTGAGGCAATGCCGTGATTGCTAACAACAAAGCAGGTCTCATGTGAAATAAATTCAACCGTAACTCTTTCAAGCTGCTGGGGAAGTGATATTCATTGGGTTCTCGGATTAACACGGAATATTCATAGCAACGGTATATTGCTATTAATGATTCAAGTTTATTAAGCACATCAAGCTTGGGAAACCAATCGTCGTGTGTAGGAGAGGACTGCGGTTCCTCAATGGTGCAATGAAGGTGCTGAAGATTCGGGAACTTCTCCAGAGCATCACTCGTGGCTTCAGTATATGAGATAACAACTTTGGATAAACTTGTCAAGTGTTCTAACTTTGGTTGATGCTTAATATTGTCCGCATCCATTTCCTCTTCAAAGAAAGAACTCTTGTCAATTTTCACATGTTTCAGTTTTGACAGTTTGAATAATCTGGGCAGTAAAACAATGGAATTATAGTGCGTACTGATCAGCAGAGTTTCCAGATTCTGGAGGTTCAACCACGACAGTGGGATAGCTTTTACATCAAGAGTCCAAATCTTTAAGAACCTCAAATGAAATAGGGAGCCTATTTCTTCCACTAAATGATCTCCCAGAATAATGCTATTCAGTTGCAACACTCTAACAAGTCCAAAGGGTCTTGTGTGACAGATATAGTTGGACTTAAGAATCGAACCGCCAACTTTCAAAGATATGAGATGCTTACTACCAGCTGAACACTTTTTAGAATTGAACAAAACACATTTTTTGTGGAGTTCACCCGCCTCAGTATGAATGGTTAGACGATGGTGTAGGAAATCAGAAGCATGAAATCGAGCACCTGGATTGATTAACTTGAGAAACTTTTCCTTTTTCGCTTTTACTGAACAAAAATCATGCACAACATCATGCACATAGCAAACCTTGATAATATCAGAAAAAGGTTTGACTTCCTTTAGGTTGAAGAGTCTATAATCCACCATAATCAGGTTACTGGAAATTAAAGCATCCAAGTAACTTTGAGTTGCTTCCTCTAAACTACTCTTGAATGAGATATCATGATCCACCAACCCTTCAGCTATCCACAACTGCATCAACTTAGACACTGGAGTTCGTTTGCTCTTTCGATCTCTTGCGAAGTAAAGCAACAACGGCTTCAGGTGGTATGGTAAATGGTCATAACTTAATTGCATAACCTTCATCATCTCCAAATTGATGTTGGCAAAAACAAAGGAATCCAGATTATGTTGAATCTTAAGCCACAAATCCTTTTCCTTTCCTTTCCTTTCTCTAACAATTACTCCAGCAATCAAAACAAGAGCCATAGGAAGCCCTTGACATTTTTCAACTATTTGGTGTCCAACATCCGACAGTTCAGCAGGGCAGCTTCCTTTTCCAAATACCCTTTTTTCGAATAACTCCCAACTTTTTTCAGGTGTTAAAGGTTGAAGGTGGAGAGGATCACTACGGAATTTAACTTGCAAACCTACCTTATCACTTCGGCTAGTTAAGATGATTCTATTTCCTCTCTTAACCTTTGGAAAACATGCTATTAACATCTCCCCTGTTGCAATATCCCACACATCATCCAAGACGATAAGGTACCTTTTATCATACAGTGCTCTCCGTAGCTTTTCAGCAAAGTCATCATCACTTTCTTTTCCTTCCGAGCCAGTAACTTGCTGAAGAATCTCCCGCAACACTTTTGACTTGTTATACTTTTGGGAAACAGTGCACCAAGCACGAACATTGAAATGACTAGCAACTAATGTATTGTTATACACTTTGTTGGCTAGAGTAGTTTTACTGACTCCTGGCATTCCGACAATCGAAATGACATCAAGCTTGGATTCATGTTCATCAAGGAGCTGGTCAATGATCCAGGCTTCATCTTCTTCATGAACTACCGTTACCTCAACAAAAGATGATGAGGTTGACTCAGTTAGATCGTTGGAAGACTTTGCATCAAGGGGGTCATCCCCATTCTTATCCTCCATTTGTAAGCTGGTGACTTCTGCCACGATAAACTTGATCTTATCAATGACATTCGGAAGTGAGAAGAGGAGATGCGAGAGAGCTTTATCTCTGACAAGAATGCAATTAATGACATGTTTTGCCTCATATGCCACATCTAAAGCACGCAACCAACAATCTTCAACTACCCCACTAGTACTGTCACCCAATGTTTGCCTGACTTTCCCGAAAGATGATGTTAGGAATTCAAGGCATTCTTTCACCATCCCAATTTCTTTCTTTATGAGAGAAACTGAATAAGCATTTGAAATGAGCAAATCATTTAAATGTCTGAGTAGAAGATTCATGAAGAGGAAACCATCATCCATAGGAAAGCAAAGTTGAGATGACTCCGGGGCTTTCAAAAAATGCTGTTTTATATCTCCCTTCATTTGTTCAATTTCTTGCAACAAGTCTTGAGCTGAAAAGTCCACTTCATTGAAATTATTCTCAGAGCTCTCCTCTAACAGCTTTCTGACCAGAATAGATATATTCCTTGTAAGTAGTCCTACATGTGCCAACATATCGTTCAATTTGTCACCATGGATACAACGCTTTGGTATATCGGTGAGAAAGATCAATAGGAACTCCATCATGACATTAATGCTTTGAGTGAGAGCATAATTGGCAGCTACTGCACCAGCCATGCGTCCTTGGAGATGAATGAGATAAATTTGAAGAATCCTTGGAGATGCTTTTAGGATTTGCTTCACAAACCGTTCTTGTTCAGTTGACCTTGATTCTTTCATGAGCTTAGAAGTAGAAATGTATAGAACCTCCAGCTCAAGAGGGATTATGTCGATCAGTAGAGAAGTGATGTTGGAAGAGTATTCAGAGATGCTATAGTCATCATAAGGGTTATCATCTTCATAATGTGGTTCATACTTTCCAGTCCAAATAGCAAAATAGAATTGTACAAGTGTATGAGCAATGAATTGGAAGCGAGGAAAGAGATATTGAGTAGTAGTAGTTGTTTTGTTGGCCAGGAGGATAGGATAGAAATCTGTCAGATGACGGAATACTTGGCGAAGAATGTTGTAGTCAGTCATGTGTGGGAGGATCAAATAAGAATAATAGTTTGGTAGATCATGGAGGTTTGTGAAAAGGTATTCAAACATTTTCTCATCTTTCATCTGAAAAAGTACATAATTAATATCATTCTTCAAACTCAAATAACTTTTCATATCTTTCCACAGCAGAGGCACAAGACCTCCGATGTTGTATTTCTCTAGGATTAATTTATCTTGAGAGAAAAGTGACCAAGTCATAACAATGAACGTGTTTTTTTTGTTGGACATCCTCTCATAAAAGTCATCGTCCAAACTGGAATTCCCAAACAGGACAAATGTTCTTAGGAATCTCACTTCCATTCTTAGCTTTTCAATGTCATCCAGTTTTGAAGCAATGAATTCTTCTTCTTCGTTCTGTATTTTCTTCAAGAGATTCAAGAAATCATCAATAAAATTCCTGATTCTTCTGCTTATTTCCTCAAGTGGCAGCTCCTAAATTATAACATAATATTATTGTAGTTGTTTCAATAGAGACAATAATTAGACAAATGAAAATTTAGCAAGACTTGGACAAATTGAATTAGCCCAAATTAACTCTTGGACATGTCGATAATCAATTGTTTTATTAACTTCATCAATTTAATTCAATATTTTTAATGCTCTACCATAAACCATGAATACAAAGTCAAAAAGAAAGTGTCTTCCCTTACGTTGTTTTATTAACAAACAAACTTCCGTATAACTAGAGCTGTGAGAATGGCTAATTTATATGGGTATCCATTCATATTTACCCATTTTAAATGGGTTGGATACCCAACTCATTTAAAAATGGGTTAAAACGAATAATATTCATTTAAAAGTGGATAGTTAAATGGATGATATGGGTAAAATATGGGGAAAGTTGTATATAATAGCAAACTATTAATTCAAATTAAATGCTATAAACATAGTTTGATTTAATTGCACCCCATAACAAACTGTTGCTATTTTGCCTCTCTCTTGGTGAATCTCGCTCACCACTCTCGTTTTCTCCCTCGCCTTTCTCGCTTTTTATACAAATGCAAATGTATAAAATGTGTTTGTGTATTGTATAAAGCGAGAGAAAATTGTATATATACATATATTTTCGTTCCCCTCTCTCCCCTCTCCCAGATCTCGCTCGCCACTCTCCTGGATCTCTCTCGCCAGTCTCTCCCTCGCCTCTCTCTCTTATACAAACAGAAATGTATAAATTGTGTTTCTATTTGTATAAAGCGAGAGAAAATTGTATATACACATGCAAATACATATATCTTCGTTCTATACACTTATAATTATACAATACAAATATTCCCCTGCCCAGTTAATTCTCTTTTGCCTTTCTCTCTCTTGCTTTATACAAACACAGATTATACAATTGATCTTTTGTATATGTATACCGAAACAAAAACAAATTATATACAACTGCTTTCTTTTGTATATGTATAGCGAAAATACATATTTATGTTTTCTATGGAGTGCAATTATGCAAACTATAGCTGTAACATACACAGATGATTTGGAAAATTTAGTTTCTACCCCTTATGTCCATCTTTACATTTTTACTTGTTCAGTATTAATTTGACATATCTCTTAAGAAATAATAAAGATAATTTTACTATATCAATCTTTTAAAATAATAAATTATATTTTAAAAAATGCATTGGCAAATGACTATAATTAATAATAAGAGTGAATTAGTAATTAAGTAATAAATTATTACTTGATTTTCTAAAGTAAACAAGTAACAAATGAATAATTATTTATAACGTAATGAATAAATAAAAATGGACAGAGGAAATAGTTGTTAGAAAAAAATTCGTAAAAAGAGTTAGTTGATATAGTACTCTTGATTTTTTATGAGTACGTGAAAATTGTTCTCTAACGTCACTTTTTTTCTTTTTGTTAGTTCACTTTTACTTGTTTTTATTTCACCTTTCACATTTTATAAGAACTTAAAGAATGAATGATTTAGAATAAATAATTAGTGTTAAAAGTAATAACATAAAATAAATATGAGTTGTTTAAAAATGTTCACTTTGCGTTGTGTAATTATTATTTTTATTGTGTATATCATATGGGTTGATTTAAAAAGTTAATTTTTTTAATTATTAGTAAAAAATGAAAATGTGGCATAGGAGAGAAGATGTTTATTTTGTGTCAAGTATATTTTGAGGTATTGTACTCCTAAAACAAACAAAAGTGATATTATTAGGTAATTTCCCAAACAAGGGTGACTATCTAGGAAATTACTCTATTTACCCATATTATTCATTGGGTAACTCGAGTTGAGTGCTTTATCCATTTTTATTTAACTTGTTTCGATCGACTCATATTCGACTCGACTCGCTCGTTTGCCACTCCTACTCCTATGTATAACCTATATATGCGTAATAAGAAATATATTTACAAAAAAAAAAGATGAGAGTATTTAGTTTATAAGAGATATTAGGAGTTCTTTTTTTCTTACATATCAGGTGTTATCATTGTTTAATTTGTTACTATGATTATTGAATGTTGTTTAAAGATTTTAGCATAAGTATTCTTTTTTTTTTAAAAAAATCTAATATGTAATTGGGGCCAAACATGCAACACACATTTTCAAAATAATTGTTAAAAAAGTTACTACTAATTTGGAGCATGTAAAAGTATTGACAGACATACCGATGACTTTCCTTCTTTTTCCATTGAATCTCCAACCTCTAACCAGCCTTCAATTTCCAAAGAATTGATTTTTCAACTAAAAATCACATACATATTCAATAAGGATGAAAATTAGAAGATAGTAATCACATGCACAAGTAAAAGGAAAGGCAAGAAGCAAGAGTTAAAGAATGTTAAATATTAAATTTATAGGTTTTGAATTATAATTATACCTAGTAATTTACGGTTTTAAAAAAATACAAGATTTAATGAAAGTTATATTTTTTCTTGCTTTACCGTTGATCTACGAGCTCCTAAATTTATCATAGCATGTCAAAATATATATCTTACGTTGATTAGACTTGATAGGCTACTCAAAGTGGCGTACAAGTACATACACTAATAAATTTTCAAGAATTTAGACCATAATATATATTCCCTCTATTCCATATTAACTGAATTTGTGAGACAATGTTGGACTAGACGACCCAATTGATACAGGCCCAATTGATACAGAACCACGATAATAGTAGTTAGTTCATATGTAAGTTGTATTGTAGGTAATCTATATATATTGGTTCTTATTTTTAGTTGTAACAGATTGTACATTTTTGATTCACAATAAATACAGGATAATTTTATCTCTCTATCTTTACCTCTCTCACCGACTTAGAGAACTAGGGTTCCGCCATGGATAACCATCGAGTTCTTTCTCTATTTCTTTACAAATTAACATGGTATCAGAGCAATTCCTAGTAGTTCGCATCGTTCTCTACATATTTCATCGGTGTATCTCTGTTTGTTGATGGTTATTTTTCTTTTTGACATTTTTTTTGCTTCGATGAATTAGAGATCGAAGTTTTGTTCTTCCGCCATCGCTGCTTAGAGTTTCTGTTTTGCTCCTGCTTTCGCACATCTGGTGATATCTGATTTTCTTAACTTGATTACTTCAACATGCCTACTGATACGCAATCTGAGGTTATTGATCCGTTTCATCCTTTATATCTTCATCCATCCGATACCCCTAGAACTCTACTGGTGATGGGTCCTTTCAATGGAATGGGTTTCAAAGAGTGGAAAGAAGGGATGCTTATTTCCCTTTCTGCAAAAAACAAAATTCAGATAATCGATGGTACTTTTCCTGAACCTAACTCTAATTCACAACTTTTTCGACACTGGGAAAGGTGTAATAATATGATGAAGGCTTGGATACTGAATGCCCTTTCCAAAGACATTGCAAAGATTGTTCTCTACTATAATACTGCAAAGGAAGCTTGGAATAATTTGGTAGACAAATATGGTGTTGCTAACACTTCTCAATATTACAGCATTAAAAGAGCCATCTCATCAACTGCTCAAGGTTCTTTTGACATTGCTCATTATTACACTAAGCTCAAAGGATACTGGGATGAGCTACATTCTTTGTCTATTGGCAATTCATGCACTTGTGGAGCTATGCATGAGACTAATGAGACACATAAATTGATGCAGTTCCTCTCTGGTTTGAATGACTCTTATTCCACTGTTCGCAGTAGCATCCTCATGATGGTTCCTGTCCCTTCTGTTGAAAAGGCATACTCTATTATGATTAGGGATGAAAAACAGAAGGAAGTCTATTCTGATTGCCCTGTTTTCTCCCCTGATTCAGTGTCGTGTTCTGCAAGCTCCAGTTCTAATCCCAGACTCCATCCTCCTTCTCAATCTACTAACAGATCTTTCAATCAGAGGGTCAATTTTGATTCCAAACGGAATGATTTTGTCTGCAAATATTGCAAGAAGTCTGGTCATACTATTGACAAGTGTTTTAAACTTTATGGTTTCCCACCTGAGTTCAAGTTCACCAATGGTAAACAGATCGCTTCATGCACTCAAGTGGAGACTCCTGCCAATCCTCCTTCCTCACTTGATCCTTCTTCGGTTGATCTACCTCCACATGGTTTTTCTAAGGAACAATATGATCATATCATGAAGCTCTTCCATTACAACTTAATTTCTATTCATCAACTTCTTACTCAGCTTAATACTTATGTCCTCTTTACTAATTCAACCTGTTATATGTAGGGCCCTTCTCTGAAGAGCCCACTGGTGATTGGTAACGTTGACCATGGCCTCTACATCTTACGGATCCCTTCCGTTGCTGCATTTCTTCCTGCTGACTCTGATTCATCCCGTGGTGGTTCTCATACTTTAGCTGCATCTATTTCTACTGATTCTTCTTCTATTTCGTTGTTCCTTGTAATGTTTCTCCTGTTTCTTCTCTAGAATGTAATACTTTGTCTCACATGAATAAAACTGATATTCTTCGGCATCAACAGATGGGTTATTTACCTTTTGTAAAAATTATTTCTATTCCTCATATTTCATGCAAATTCTCCCCTAAACAATCTTTCACTTGCCCTATTTGTCCTATGGCACGCCAACAACGGTTGCCTTTCCCTGAGAGATCCACCCAGTCCACTTCCATTTTCCAGCTTGTTCATATTGATCTTTGGGGCCCTTATCACACTTCTACATATAATGGTTTTCGGTATTTTCTCACTTTTGTGGATGATAAGAGTCGAATGACATGGACTCATCTCCTATCTTGTAAAGGTAATGCCTTTACTGTAATAAAATCCTTCATTGCCATGGTTTCTACTCAATTCCGCACTTCTGTTTAAACTATTCGGACAGATAATGCTTTTGAGTTGGGCTCCGCCTCTGCTCATGCTTAGTACCATTCTTTTCTTGGCATCTTGCACCAAACTTCTTGCCCTCACACTCCTCAACAAAATGAAGTGGTTGAACGTAAACACAAACACCTTTTAGAAACTTCTCGGGCCCTTCTTTTCCAATCCAAGCTTCCTACCAAGTATTGGGGGAATGTGTGCTTACTGCTACCTACTTAATTAATAGGTTTCCCTCTAAAATTCTCTCACATAAATCACCCTATGAAGTTTAGTATGGTCGAGCTCCTTCTTATGCTCATTTGCGATCTTTTGGCTGTTTATCACATGTTACTGTTCCTCTCCCTCTCCGAGACAAACTCAAACCTAGGGTCATCCCCTCTATCTTTTTAGGCTATGCTTTTGGTAAGAAAACATACAAGCTTCTCAATCTCCAGTCCAAATCCATTTTCTACTCTAGGATATTTCATTTGTTGAACACATTTTTCCTTCCACCACTTATCCTTCCCTATTTTCCCTCCTTCCACGACCCCTTCTTCTCACTATTTCGATCCTTCTCTCGTCTTTTCTTCTCCTCCTCCTACTGTTTCCCCTTCTTCTCTACCACATCCACGGAGGTCCATTAGACAGATATATGCTCATTCTCACCTTCAAGACTACATTTGTTATTCTGTTCCTTCCTCCATCTCCATTCCATCCTCTGAAGCATGTCCACAGGAACCTTTATTTTACCATCAGGCTGCGTCCAATCCTGCTTGGCAGGATGCCATGCTACAGGAATTCCAGGCCCTGGAGGCGAATTGGACCTGGGATATCATGCCATTACCTCCTCATAAGAAAGCTATCTCTTGTAAGTGGGTTTATAAGATCAAAAAGAAGTCTGATGGCAGCATTGAACGTTATAAGGCCAGGCTTATTGTTCGAGGGGATAATCAGAAGGCTGAGTTGGACTATACGGAGACTTTTTCTCTTGTGGTGAAGTTTACCACTATCAAATGCCTTCTTGCCCTTGCTGTCAAGCTTTCTTGGATTGTTTACCAACTTGACATCAATAATGTTTTTTTACACGGGGATCTTGATGAAGAAGTCTACATGAAAATCCCCCCTGGACTCACTATTTCTTCTTCATTTCCTTCCACTTCCCCTCTTGTTTGTCAACTCAGAAAGTCTTTATATGGTCTCAAGAAGGCATCCCGACAGTGGTTTGCCAAACTATCTAGTTCCTTGATATCCAAAGGTTTTTCATCTAGTCTCAATGACTATTCTTTGTTCACTAAGTGTTCTGGCAACTCCACTGTTATCATTGTGGTTTATGTTGATGATATCTTACTTGTTGGGAATGATGTGCCTGAATTAAACTCTCTCAAGTCTTTTCTGGATTCCCAGTTCAAGATCAAAGATCTCAGAGACATGCATTATTTTTTGGGTTTTGAGGTGTCCACAGTTTCTCAGGGTGTTGTTCTCCACCAACACAAATACACCAAGGAGCTCCTAGCTGAGTTCCATTGTTCATCTGTTTCTTTTGTTGTTGCTCCACTTGAACTCAACCATAGGTTATCTCCTGACTCTGGCGACTTATTATCTGATCCTTCCACTTATCGGTGACTTGTTGGGAAACTGAATTTTCTTCAACACACGAGACCAAACATTTCTTTTGTTGTCCAACATCTCAGTCAATTTCTGAATGTTCCACGTTCTGCACACCTTCATGCTGGGTTACATGTTTTGAGGTATCTTGCCAAGGAACCAGATAAGGGTATTTTGTTGAATAACTCTCAGGATTTCCCTCTTCAGGCTTACTCTGATTCGGACTGGGCTTGCCCCACATCACGGAAGTCTATTACCGGATTTTATATTACTATGGGTGGCAGTCCCATCTCTTGGAAGTCTAAGAAACAGCCCACCGTCTTTTTATCCTCTGTGGAGGCTGAATATAGAGCTTTAAGAAAAATTGTGGCTGAAATCACATGGCTGGTCCGATTGCTTGCAGATTTGGGTGCTCATGTGTCTTCACATGTTCCTATTCATTATGACAGCCAATCCGCCATTAGCATTGCCAAGAATCCTGTTGCCCATGAACGCACGAAGCACATTGAACTAGATTGTCACTTTGTCCGCGAAAAGCTTGCCACGGGTCTGATTTCTCTCCACTATGTTCCTACTGGCTCTCAGCTGGCTGATATTCTCACCAAGACTCTCTCTGGTGTCCATCATCAATTTCTTATGTCCAATCTGGGTGTTTTGTCACCCTCCAGCTTAAGGGAGGGTGTTGGACTATACGACCCAATTGATACGGGCCCACGATAATAGTAGTTAGTTCATATGTAAGTTGTATTGTAGGTAATCTATATATTGGTTCTTATTTTTAGTTGTAACAGATTGTACATTTTTGATTCACAATGAATACAAGATATTTTTCTCTCTCTATCTTTACCTCTCTCACCGACTTAGAGAACTAGGGTTCCGCCATGGATAACCATCGAGTTCTTTCTCTATTTCTTTACAAATTAACAGACAATGCACACATATTAAGAAAAACATTGAAGAACATAATCTAAACCATAATTTCCACCATTGTCCTTTGCAAAATCATAAATATAATTTTGTAAGTAGTGTAATTTATCTCCTAGAAAATATAAAACTTCAATAAATGAAAGGGTAAATATGGAAAAAATTTCAAACATCCATTTTGAACTAATAATTCAATTATTTTGAACAATGAAAATATCCTAAAAATTTTACTTAATATGAAATGGAGGAAGTACTAGAGAGATGAGATCTAAATTTACACAAACCATGATTGTGTTTGGTATGTAAGAAATTATTTTCTGAAAATACTTTTTTAACTAATAAGTGGGTTTGTTATTTTTTATAATGAGTGTCTTTGATATATTTTCTGAATATTTAAGTTATCAAATTTGAAAACATTGAAAAATATATATTTCCTCCGTACTGAACACACCCTATATTAAAGGCATAATACTGTAACATCCGGCAGTTTGAGATAACTATGAAAAAGCTTGAAATTTGGAAATAGTCAATTTTTGGAGAAAAATTCAAAACTGGAAAATTGGTTAAGTGTGGAAATCAGTGAGTTTTTTGCCAACTTTGAGCAGTCATAACTCCTAGCTCAGAATCATTTAGGATTAGTTCCAGTTATTTTTGCGAAGCTTGTGGAATGATCTTTCCAACGCCACCGAGTTTGCTCGATTCCGAGTTTGTATGAACGAGTTATGCCCTTTGAAAGTTGGGCAGTTGGCAGGGAATCCGTCCGGAAATTTTAAGGGCATTTTGGTCTTTTCCCTAGCTATTTCTTTTGAGGTTATATGGTTGTGTTAGGCTGATTTATGGATCATTTTGTCCCATTTTAAAAGAGTGAGAGTGAAGGTTTTGAGAGAAGAAGAGACGAAGAAGAGAAGAAGAGGAGAAGAAGAGGAGAAAGAGGAGATCAAGCAAGTTTCCGTCATGGATATCGTCGGGGGTGATCCCTACTAGGTATGTGAATTCTTAGTATTGGGTTAATCTTTTCCCCCACACACCAAACTCGTTTTATTTCCGAGAAAAGCTTGGTTGTGTTGTTGAAGTTGTTGGTTTGTGTTGTTGAAGTTGTTGGTTGTGTTGTTGGAAGTTCTTGTTGGTTTAGTACATGATTTGATTGTGTTTTTGAGTTGAATATCTTGTATGTTGAGGGATTTTATGATCCTTAGTGTTTGGAGTTGAAACCCTTGAAGTTAGGGTGGTTTAGAGTTGGAAAAAGAAGGAAGAAAAGTCGAGTTTTCTGGGGAAAGGGGTGGCGCGTCGCGCCTGCCAGCGCGCCCCAAAAGGGATTCTGAACTTTCCCCCTTGGGGCGCCGTGCCTAGCAAAGCGCCAGCAGGTCCCTTCTGAGCTTCAAGGGCTGGCGCTCAGCGCCTTGCAGAGCGCCAAGGACGCCATGTTCCCCCATTCTTTTCATACTTTCTCATGCATGTTCCTAGGTATTATACCTATGTTTCCTAGTTGTTTCCAACACTCTAAGGTACATTTAGACATCCCGAATTCATCCATAAACATGTGATCATATACCTTGAATCCATAGTTCAATTCAAGGCAAGTTAGGATCAAAGTTAAGGGAAGTTAGAGTCAAGTCAAGCAAAGTTAAGAAGTAAGTCTAAGCAAGTCTTTAAAGCTTTTCAAGAGTCGTTATTAAATGTTTTACCTTTGTTTAAGGTTCAAGTTCAAGTCGAGTAAAGAGTATAGAGTTCAAGCAAAGTGAAGAGTCTCAAGTTTCAAGCTAAGTCATGAGCATCAAGTCGAGTCCATTTCTCGAAAAGTTATTAGGGAACTATGTATTTCCCAAAGAAATTTCTAAATGTTTTACATTTGAGTAAGAAAGGAACATCAATTCCAGGAAAGCCTTTGGGCCAGATTTTGAGCAATTACCTCAAATTAAAGAAAGATGTGTTTAAAACACTTTTGAGCTAAAGTATATTTTTAGGAGTAGTCTTGAGCACCGAGTTGGGGACACGAGTTCATATTAACTCGACTCTCCATAAGAACCATGCGACCAACATGGGATTTTCTCGGGTCATACTTTTTAGATGATCACGAAAGTTAAGCTAGTGGATCCATTTAGTAAAGATAGCTTCCTATACCACGGCCAGGTATAGAATGGTCCTTGGGCAACGTGAGGTAAACGTTGTACCACTACTAGGGCTCATAGTGGTGGTTGTCGGTTAAAGAATCTCCCACTAAAGTTATATTACTTTTATATAAGTAAAGTCGAGTTTGTTATGGTTTTATCTTTAACGAGCTAAGTTGTTTACACTATTTTGCAAGCTTTATATATTGCATGTGTCTTATTGCTTTATATTTTGAGTTCAGTTATTCATAAGTCGAACAGAGCCAAGGTAAGTGTTCTCTTGTACCCTTTTCAAGCTTAAGTTACGGTTTAGCTTTCCATCTCGCATACTCGTACATTCAATGTACTGATGTCAGTTGGCCTGCACCTTATGATGATGCAGATATAGGTACTCGGATCAGCATCCTGTACACCGTTGATCCAGCTGAGCACTCTAGAGTCAGTGGTGAGCCTCCTTGCTTTCCAGAGGACTCAAATATTTTGTTCTCTTAGTTTTGTTCTATTAGGATGTTGCGGGGTCTGTCCCAACATCCATCTCAGTATTGTAGAGGCTTCATAGACAGTTAGTCAGTTAGTTTTGAGTCTCTCAGCTATGTATATATGTAAATATTCTATTTTGAGATTCGAGTTGCCTTTTGTGGCCAGATTTTATAAGTTAGGTTGTTTTGTAACCTTGCATTTGCATTGAGTTATTCCGCTGAGTTAAGAAAGCCAGGCCAAGGGTTCGCTTGGGGCCAGAAATGGTCTCCGGGTGCCAGTCCCGCCCAGGGTGTAGGCTCGGGGTGTGACAAATACATAAACATGACCCTTAACTTGACTTCAAGGAACAACTATGCCGTCCAACTTTGAATGTGCACAAGTAGACACTTAAACATGTATACAATTGAACAAGTAGACACAAGTGTCTTACATGATATAATACACATAGGATACCATGTAGGAGACAAAATTGCCGTGTAGGGTGCCATGTAGGACGAATGTGTTCATTTGCTCAATTTTATACAAGTTTAAGTGCCTACTTGTGCACATCCAAAGTTAAAGGTCATAGTTGCCAACTGATGCCATGTTAAGGGTCATGTTTATGTATTATGCCTATATTAAAAGTGTTTCCCTAATCATGATATATTAGGGGCCTTAATCTTCCTTTACAAGCTTGGGCCCTATATGGGTGTGGTTGGTACAAAGGGTTTCGTACTTACTAAACATGAGAAAATTGAATGAAAAAATTGAAAAACAGTTTAAAAAGGGGAAGGGATGTGGGTTGGAGACTGATCTTAAATTATCAGATCAGTCTATATATGCAACACATATATCCTATAATTATCAAGTAAAAAATATAAATCATTTTTCTAGTTCTTATTATGCATATTTCTTTCAAATCAAGTGAATTACAAAAATACATGTAAAATGAAATAGGAAAAAGAAAACTAGAAAAACATTATATCATACCTTTTTGTTTACTTCCAAGTTAATAATTCCTCTCAAATGGTAGTTTGCCTTGTTGCAGATTTACAACACTTATATTCAGAAAATTGAGTGAGCAAAAGCAAGCAGCAAATGTTGAAGAACCTAATTCACTTATTTAGAAAGCATTATTGTTAGATCTGCAAATGTGAACTTTCAATTAGTTTATCAAAGTCTAGATCTGAAATTAATAGATTAGTTTAAGTTTACTATTAATTTGAATCATTAAAGCAAAGTCTTTCTATATAATTTTCGACAGTCCATAAAAAATGTGTTAGAAAAACGTCATTCAATTAGTCCTAATCAAGCAAGTTGACTAGAAAAAAATGGCATTTTAATGTTACATTATTATTATTATTATTATAATAAAAAAAGCTATGATGTTGATGCACCAACAATTGCAATTATGTATTTTTCTTTTTTTTTGTTCTCTTGATTTTTGGAATCAAGAGAAGTGGTTGATGGTTGATTTTTGGAACCAATTCTCAGCCATATTTTCTTGACTTTTCTTTTTATTTTAAAATTATTTTCTATATAAATAAATTTTAAAATTATTGTTTAATTAAATATTGCGTAGTTTGATTTGAAAATTTTGATGCACCTATTCATTTTTTAAATAAACACCACTTCTCTATAAGTTTGAACACTCTTAACTAATTTTGTAGTCACGCCATTGTTTTTGCCCCTCAAAATAAATGGTAATTTTTTATTGCAGCTTAAGTTTATATTTTTATATCATAATATTTCATATAAGTTATGTTTTTAGTTTGTAAACAACTGGGCATAAATTTGTTAAGTTGGTTAAAGTATAAAGTTGGATTACCATTAAATAAAATATCTAATTCGTTAAATATTAAATAATATCACATATATTGTACTAAATATTAATAGTGGGAAGACGTTAAATCAAAAAGTTGAATAAACTTTTAAATACAATTAAATGAGAAAGACATTAAGAATATGATAATGAAAAGATCGTAGTTTCAAGATCATTCATATTTTCTTGTCTTGCAAACTATAAATTAAGACATTGGACAATATCAGATAAATCATAAAAAATGGTACTGTTCAATGGTTGATTTCAAAGTTTCTTCTTTTATTTGATTCCTTCTTCATCTATTCATCACCACATTTATTTATATTTATGTTTGTCATTTTATCCTCTCTCAAATTTGATGACATCATAATATAACAATAATTACATGTGCTAAGTTCGATGATTCATTATATTTGTTTGATAAGAATCTCTTATTTCTTTACAATAATTTTCTTATGTTGCACGATATCAATTTATGAACTTTTAAAATTTGTTGATTGTGTGGAACATGATATATATATTATTTGGGATAAACGTGCAATGCATGTTCCCAGAGACTAGTAACTAACAAATAACATGTCTTTGAACAATACTCTCAGATGAAAGAAAACACTCAAAACATTAATTGAAACACTATTTTTATTTTAAACTAATTTCTTAAAAAAAATAATAAGATAGCCATTTTAATTATTTATTAAAATACAAATTATTTTTATCGTCTTTGATCCATATTGCGAGTTACGGCAGATGCATGGCCTTATAGCATGGATACTATCCTTTAGTTTTATGTCAATCAAGTTCTATTACACTGATTCCGTGTCCATATTCTTCTTCACTTTTATGACATTTCACTTTATTAGTTTAAAATAAAATAGCATTTTAATAAAATTTATTAAAATGAGTATTTTTATTGTTGTTTTAAAACTTCTTTAAACCAAAATTGTATTTCAACAAAATTAAAAAAAGTGTTTTAACAAAATTTAATAAATAATTAAATGAGCATCTTGTTAGTTTTAAAAAAATAGCTTTAAACAAAAATTGTATTTTAACAAAATTTAATTTTAAAAAATTATTTAAATTGGTTGTGTGACTTTCTAAGTGAAATATCAATATTTGAATGACTTTATAAGTAAAATATTCATAGTTGAGTGACTTTAAGGTTAAAAAAGAAAGTTGAGTGACTTTCTGTGAGAATAACCCTTAGTTGAGTGACTTTATGATTAAAAATGAAAGTTGAGTGACTTTCTGTGAAAAGAACTATTAGTTGAGTGATCATCTAAGATATTAACTCTAATTTCCGACAGTCCATAAAAAATATTTGTTAGAAAAACGTCATTCAATTAGTCCTAATCAAGCAAGTTGACTAGAAAAAAATGGCATTTTAATGTTACATTATTATTATTATTATTATTATTATTATTATTATTATTATTATTATAATAATAAAAAAAAGCTATGATGTTGATGCACCAACAATTGCAATTATGTATTTTTTTTTTGTTCTCTTGATTTTTGGAATCAAGGAAAGTGGTTGATGGTTGATTTTTGGAACCAATTCTCAGCCATATTTGCTTGACTTTTCTTTTTATTTTAAAATTATTTTTCTATATAAATAAATTTTAAAATTATTGTTTAATTAAATATTGCGTAGTTTGATTTGAAAATTTTGATGCACCTATTCATTTTTT
The DNA here is from genome assembly GCF_019186545.1 of Solanum stenotomum. Taxonomy (NCBI): domain Eukaryota; kingdom Viridiplantae; phylum Streptophyta; class Magnoliopsida; order Solanales; family Solanaceae; genus Solanum; species Solanum stenotomum. The sequence goes on along the minus strand of NC_064283.1, from coordinate 69,697,646 downwards.
AAAAAAACACCACTTCTCTAAGTTTGAACACTCTTAACTAATTTTGTAGTTATGCCGTTGTTTTTGCCCCTCAAAATAAATGGTAATTTTTTATTGCGGCTTAAGTTTATATTTTTATATCAAAATATTTCATATGAGTTATGTTTTTAGTTTGTAAACAACTGGGCATAAATTTGTTAAGTTGGTTAAAGTATAAAGTTGGATTACCATTAAATAATTATCTAATTCGTTAGATATTAAATAATATCACATATATTATACTAAATACTAATAGTGGGAAGACGTTAAATCAAAAAGTTGAATAAACTTTTAAATACAATTAAATGAGAAAGACATTAAGAATATGATAATGAAAAGATCGTAGTTTCAAGATCATTCATATTTTCTTGTCTTGCAAACTATAAATTAAGACATTGGACAATATCAGATAAATCATAAAAAATGATAGTGTTCAATTGTTGATTTCAAAGTTTCTTCTTTTATTTGATTCCTTCTTCATCTATTCATCACCACATTTATTTATATTTATGTTTGTCATTTTATCCTCTCTCAAATTTGATGGCATCATAATATAACAATAATTACATGTGATAAGTTCGATGATTCATTATATTTGTTTGATAAGAATCTCTTATTTCTTTACAATAATTTTCTTATGTTGCACGATATCAATTTATGAACTTTTAAAATTTGTTGATTGTGTGGAACATGATATATATATTATTTGGGATAAACGTGCAATGCATGTTCCCAGAGACTAGTAACTAACAAATAACATGTCTTTGAACAATACTCTCAGATGAAAGAAAACACTCAAAACATTAATTTAAAACATCTTCAGAACTATGCAGGGAACCTGTTTCTGTCTTTATTGTTGTTCTATCCTTGTGTACTATTTTTTGCTGGAATTTTTTGTTATCGTGTTGACTTTACGCTGCTTTTAGCATTAACTGTTATGCAATACTTAGTTAGGAACAGTTTACATGAAAGAAAACACTCAAAACACTAATAAGATGAACTGAGATTGCACATGCAATTAGACTGAGGCAGCTGCAATTCTATCTATCCTTGTGTACTGTCTATGTGCATATCAGTCCACATAAACCAACTTACTGTATGTGCATATCAGTCCACATAAACCAACTTACTCCTAAAAATTAGAACACATGACGACTAACTCTTAACTTAAAAAAGAACATGACTCCTAAAGGCTAGGTTAACTAGTAAAAGAAAATAACTGATTAAAATTCCAATAGTTTCCCTTAAACTGATGTTTGCTAACAGTCAGTTTACATCTTTGATTGTGCAGACGCCAAGCAACATTTTAAGTTTCATGAATGACTCCGTCTTTAGGGTCTTGGTGAAAATATTGGCAACCTGGTCTTCGCTCTTGCAGTAGATCAGATCAATTGCTCCATTATTGCTAAGATCTTGTAAAAAAGAAAACTTCACATCAATGTTCTTGCTTTTTCCATGTAGCACTGGATTCTTGGATAGTTGAATTGTTAAACTGTTGTCACAAAAAATATTGGTAGCTTCTGGCTACTTGAATTTCAACTCTTCTAGAAGTTTCCTTAACCAAATAGCTTGACAGGTACAAACAGTCGCACCAACAAATTCGAATTTTGTAGTAGACAAAGTAACTATTGGTTGCTTCTTAGCTGACCATGAAATAGCACCGAACCCGAACATAAAAGCATTACCTGAAGTGCTTTTTCTATCATCATAATCATCTGCATGCATAGTCACTGTCTGTATACCCGATGACTTTTCGTACACCTTTTGGGTGTGGGATGCTTGTTTTAACCTCTATATTCATCTTGTTCCTTATTTACCTGGGTGCATTGCGTTTTCAAAAGCTTTCTGTCGAACTGGAGAGGAGAGGGCAGAGAAGAAAACGTCCTTCGCGCAAGTTTTTTTGCTTCCAGCGTCCTTACTAGTAAAAAAGAGACTCTGACTTTTTCATATCGGCCAAACTTTACAACATTTTGAATATATGATTAATACAACAACATTTTCGCTCCCAAAAATAAATTAATTGGTACAAGTACCTTATCAAGTTGAAGCGGAATTTATTCTATCTTTGATATCTCTTCCTCAATTTTGATTCCATCAAGAATGCTTAAAAAGTTTTCATTACAAAAAAAACACAAAAGTAATTCAATACAGAGATAGAATTTTATAGATCATTAATAAACACTAACGTAAGTTGTCGAACAAAGTAATGACAGAAGGGAAAAGCCCACAAAAAGAAGTAGGTACGAACCATAAAAATGATGTTTGGAGAATACATTTGGTCACTATTCTTCATCAGATTCAGGCCAGTTGGAACAAATTAAAACCTTCCAATAAAAAAACTAACAAAAAACATGAAAGGAAACACTCAAAACACTCTTCAGCTTCTTATTCATTCACATCTGATATATGGACTTGAAGTCTGTCCTCTCCTGCGAAATCTACTATCTGTTTCTTAATCTCAATGGCTGAATCTTCAACCTCACGCTTAACATTAGTTAAATGAATGGACTTTAAAGTGTGTATATCCATAAATGCACAAGGGATCTCCCAAAGCTGGTCACAATGTTTTAGTATTAATTCCTCAAGTTTGGGAAAAGTTTCCATATCAACTTGCCATTCTGAAAGGTTGACCATTAGCAAAGACAGAGTCTTAAGACTTTGATAGATGTCCTCACTTGCGTCCCACTCATCCTCCATGAATTTACAGTCCATAAACTCTAGAATTTCAAGCTCAGGCAATGCCGCGATTGCTGACAACAAATCAGGTCTCAGCAGGTGAAAGCTATACAACCGTAACTCTTTCAAGCTGTTAGGGAAGTAATATTCATTGAGTTGTCGGATTTTGTCTGTTAACTCGGGTTATTCATAGATTCTGACATCCTCAAACATTGCAATGAGTGATTCAAGTTTATTAAGGACATCAAGCTTTGGAAACCAATTGCCGTGTGTAGGAGGATCCTTGATGTGGTACTGAAGGTGCTGAAGATTTGGGAACTTCTCCAGAACATCACTCGTGGCTTCATGATCTGAGATAACAACTTTGGATAAAGTTGTCAAGTGCTCTAACTTTGGTTGATGCATAATATTGTCCGCATCCATTTCCTCTTCCTCTCCAATGAAAGAACAAAAGTCAATTTTCACATGTTTCAGCTTTGACAATTCTAATATTCTGGGCAGTAAAACAATGATGGAAACTCTCGTTTTGATGATCAGAGTTTCCAGATTCTGGAGGTTCAACCATGACACTGGGATAGCTTTTACATATCGAGTCTGAATCCTTAAGAACCTCAAATGAAATAGGGACCCTATTTCTTCCATTAAAGAATCTTCCAAAACAATGTTATCCAGTTGCAACACTCTAACAAGTCCAAAGGGTCTTGTATGACAGATATACCTGGACTTAAGAAGCGAACCTCTAACTTTCTGTAATGACCCTTTTGGTCATTTCTGTGTCTTGCCTTCTGTGTGTCATTTAGAGCGTTCCTGTAGCGACTCCAAGTCATTTATGACTTGCAGGGACTAATAGTTCGGTCACCTGGTCGTTCGTTTGGTCTTGGTGTGAGTTTTTGTGTTTTGGAGCTTATGAACCTTGAACGATCATTTTCGATCAAAAGTTCAAGAAGATGACATCGGAATCCAATTCTGACGATTCCATCAGCTCTGGAAGGGTCATTTTAAGCTAGTAGCATGGTCGACATGACTCCCGAGGTTTTCAGTGTGAGTCGGTGTGATTAGGCGTTTTAGCCTTTGAATTTTGGCTTAAGTTTGACTTTGGTCAGCATTCTGAGTAAACGCGCTCGGATGAGAATTTCATCAGTGCAGTTAGCTTCGGAATGTCGAGTTTGGTCTAGATTGACCCTTCTTTTATGTCCCAAGGTTTTCGATATCTTTCCGAGCCCTTTTGTGGGTTTTGACTTAAAATGACTTTTGGAAGTGGGACCCACTTTTTATCGAAATGACCTCTGATGGAAATTTCGACTGCGCCGTTGAGTCTGGAATATCAAGTTTGGTATGGTTGCATATCTCGTTTGCATGCACGGGGTTCCTAATGAGATCGGAGTACCCCGTCGGGGTTTTTAGTTGTTGGAAAAATTGCAGAAAATCTGCAATATAATGCAGATTTTCAGCAACATTTCCAAAACTTCAAACTCTCTTAACTCTCTCATCTCTCAACCGATTTGGGCGATTCAAAAGGCAAAGTTGTGAGATTTTTCGAGGGAAACGCATTGCTGAGCTCGGATAGTGGTTTGGGGTTCCCATTTGAGGTAATTTCGCGATAAAACCTGACTGCATTGCCTTTTTCGAGCATTTGTTTTTGGTATTATTGTTTTGGTCATATCTCACTCATTTTAGCTCGGTTTTGGGTGATTCGAAGTCCCACATGTTGAGAATGGTCGTGACTTCATTGTAGAGTGTTCAAGGAGTGCTAGGCACCTTTCAATTCTCGTTTATTCTGAGTTTTGACTGCTGCTGTAGGGTTTCTTTTAGTTTATTAAAGTGTGGTTTCTTGCTTGTTGGTTTTTGCTGTGTTTTGAGCCTCGGATTGTGTTACATTTTGGAACACACGTTTGGAGTACTGTTTACGGTCTCTTGACGGAATCAAATTCGGACAGTTCGATGTGGGTCCCACGATTCCTGTTTTGACTCCAAAATTGACCCGTCTCCGTTTGTTGTGATTTTGGTGTCTAAATGACCGTAGTAACGTTGTGACTCTATTTTTGATAGTGGGGCAGCGTTTTGAGACTGTTCGGAAAGGGAAAGCTCCGGTAAAGTGATTGGAGAGCGCACAGTTGGCCTTAAGGTAGGCTACAACTTCATTTCTTTTAGATTGAGCTTAATTGTGTAAAAACATGTCGATTGGAGTGAATTGGGGGTGGGTACCAGTTTACTACCTTAGTTTGATTAGATACCTTATGTTAGGATCGATTGGCCACATTTCGGGTATAGTATCATGTTAACCGGTTTAGTAGAGTTGCATACTTATATGCTAAATGCTATTGTATGCTTGTATGCTATGTATTGAATGCCTTATTCATCCTTAACCGTAAGCATGATGTCCTTAGTCTAGGTTAGGCTAGCATTGCCTTAGACTTATGACCCGTGTGGGCTGGATAGCCTTGACTTTCTGCCGACGTCGTTCGGATGACTTAGCTCCTTGTAGACTGGAATAGCAGACTTGAGTCTGATAGTTTGAGTCTTAGATTAGGCGTTATCGCTACTTGCTGCACTTCTGTATCTTCTCCCTCTTATTTTGCGATTCCGACGCATTCTCGAAGGTTTAGTGCATCACTCGAGGCGTGGGATTGAGATAGTATAGGCTTGGAGCCTTTTATGTGATATCTTAGAGTGGACGACGTTCCACGGTGGTTGTTGTTGGATTGAATCCTATTGGAGATACCATCACCCTCGGGGTCGTTCTTTCTAGCTAGGCTGGGAACGTATCGCTGGCTGGGTAGACTCGGTGATATCGGCGATCGCCCACTGGCCTCTCTTTCTAGCTGGGCTGGGACTGTGCTGCTGGCTGGGTGTCCCCGGGTCGCTCTTTCTAGCTGGGCTGGGAGCATGACTGCATGGTAGGACAACTCGCGATATCTACCTCACTCACGGGTCCCTCTTTCTAGCTGGGCTGGGAGTGGACTGTTTGGTTGGGTGCCCCCTAGGGTCACTCTTTCTAGCTGGGTTGGGAGTGTACTGCTGGCTAGGTGGAGTCTGATGGATTATCTTAGTTACTTTGGGTTGGGAGCCCGGCTTTCTTCTTTCTCAGTAGACTTTGCCTTGCTGTGTACCTGTCGGACTTATGGGGGTCCGTTCAGGTTTTATTTAAACTTGCGCCCGAGTGTACCTTCTGGGCTTATGGGGGTCCAGTTAGGTTTAGTTTAGTTGTACTTAGTTGGTTTCTGGTATGCTCGTGTGCTTTCTTTTCTTATCCGTTTTGACCTCTCTGTGTCTAGATTCTATCCTTTCTTATTGTTCTTACCCTTTTTGCTCAGTCGGCCTATGATGCCTACTGAGTACCTGTTTGTTGGTACTCATACTACGCTCTGCATCTATTTCGTGATGCAGGTCCCAGTACCAGTTACCAGCGGTGATTAGTTCCAGCCTTCTTTTGCAGCTGTGATTCGGAGACGAGGGCGAGCACTTGGCGTTTTGGGGTTTGTTCTGCCTCCTTCTTTTGTTTTAGCTAGTCTTGTTGCCTTTGAGACACGCTCTGTTGTTGTCCACTTTTGGGACTTGTACTCTTTATTAGATAGCTCTGTACTAGTGACTTCCATGTTCTAGGAAGGATTTCTGTATATATTTATTTTAGGTTGCTTCCGCCTTGTTATCCTTGTTTAGATTATTGTTTTCGCTAGTTTCTGCCATTTTGCTCATTGCTTGATGTTCTGGGTTACGGGTTGGCTTACCTACTGGTAGGGTATAGTAGGTGCCATCATGACTCGAGAAATCAAGTCGTGACAAGTTGGTATCAGAGCCCCAGGTTCATCGGTCTCACTTGTACAGAGCTAACGTCTAGTAGAGTCCTGCAGATCGGTGCGGAGACGTCCGTAACTTATCTTCGGGAGGCTACATGATGTTTTTAGGAAGATTTCCTCTTTTGTTTCACTTTCATGCAACATGTGTCTTATTCGTTCCTTAAGATCTCACTTGTTTCACTCTTTCGCAGGATGGCTCGCTCGCGAGGTGGCGCGGCCGGGGGTGATGCACCCAGGCCTGCAGACAGACCCCCAGCTTGGGGTAGACGCCGACTCCAAGGTCGAGAGAGGGCCGCAGCATCAGTCCAGGAGAGAGAGGAGGATCCAGAGCCAGTAGCAGACCCTTCAGCACTTCGTATACCAGATCAGCCGGTGGGGTCGAGGCCAGCCCAGCTGCCACCCGGACTAGTTTTGACTCCAGATCTCCAGGCCGCTATTTCTCAGCTCTTAGATGTGCTTGGGGGGATGCATCAGCCACCCCCCAGCTACACCAGCACTAGTACCGCAGGATCAGCCTGCAGTGAGGGCTCCTCAGGTCCAGGTACCACCTGAGGGAGTACAGCTCTTGGTAGCGGACAAACCTATGCCGCTTGAGAACCAGAAGATGCTTGGTGTGTTTCTCAGGTTGACACCACCGAGGTTTTCTGGGGCTGTGGGTGAGGATGCCCATGAGTTTCTTACTACTTGCCGTGAGAGGCTTCGCACTTTAGGCCTTGTGAAGTCTAGAGGGGCCGACTTCATTGCTTACCAGCTAGATGGGCCAGGCAGGCAGTGGTGGCGCACATTCATTCAGACCAGGCCAGTTGGATCTCCACCGGTATCATGGGATGAGTTTTTTGAGGCCTTCTTGGCCAAGTTTATTCCTCGTAGCGTCAGAGACCGCCTCAGGGATCAGTTCTGCAGGTTGGAGCAGGGCACTATGTCGGTGGCAGAGTACGAGACTAGGTTCCACGAGCTCTCCCGTCATGCCGAGATGATATTACCTACAGAGGAGGAGAGAGTTAGGTGCTTTGTTCGTGGGTTGAGATTGCAGCTTCGGCTTGAGACCCAGTCCTTAGTTTCTGCGGGTCGATCTTTTTTAGACGTAGTTGACCATGCTAGTACTATGGAGCATCTTCGTCGCGAGGCCCAAGGGGGCAGCGAGAAAAGGGCTAGGCATGAGGGCAGCTACAGTGACTCCCGCCCCAGGTCTAGCGATTATCATGACAGGGCCGGACGACGGTTTCGACAGGGTCAGTCTAGCAGACCTACACAGGCCTCTCTTCAGGCATTAGATGGTGGTCGGAGTGAGGCTAGTTCGAGTCAGGGCCGCGAGGTGTTTCAGTCGGGTTCTTCCGGCCATGGTAGTCGTTCTTCTGGGAGTCGCCCTCGACAGGGTTGCTATGAGTGTGGTGAGATGAGTCATTGAGCCAGGGACTGCCCTCAGCATAGTCGGATTGCTCCCGCTCCTCATGCAGCTCCCCCAACTTTACCAGCACCTCCAGTTAGAGGCCGTGGTCAGGGTCAGGACCGTAGAGGTGGTCAGCAGGGTATACGGGGTGGTCCTCGAGGAGGCAGGATAGGTGGTAGGTTTGGTGAGCAAGGCAGAGGCAGACATGGCCATTTTTACGCAGCTCCAGCGAGGGCAGAGGCTGAGGCATCAGACGATATGATCACAGGTACTATTCTTTTATGCCAGCAGCCCGCCTTGGCTTTATTTGATCCAGGCTCTACTTTTTCGTATGTTTCTGTTTACTATGCCTCTCGATTGAGTATGATGTCTGAGCCTCTGGTAGCGCCGTTGCGTGTGTCGACCCCCGTGGGTGAGTCTTTAGTAGTGGATCAGGTATTTCAATCTTGCTTAGTTACTATCCAGGGGCGTGACACCCGAGCTGACCTTATATTGCTTGACATGGTTGATTTCGATGTGATTTTGGGCATGGATTGGTTATCCCCTTATCGCGCTGTTTTAGATTGCTTTTCTAAGACCATTACCTTAGCCATTCATGGTATCCCTCCGGTGGTGTGGCAGGGATCTCGTGGTAGCACACCAGTTGGGGTTATCTCTTTTATTCGTGCTAGGAGGCTAGTGGCTAGTGGATGCTTATCATATTCGGCCTATGTGCGTGATGTGAGTAGGGAGGTTCTTCCGGTTGAGTCAGTTCCTGTTGTTCGTGACTTCTTAGATGTGTTTCCTACTGACCTACCTGGCCTACCCCCAGAGCGTGATATTGATTTTCCGATTGAGCTTAAGCCAGGTACTTGGCCTATTTCTATTCCACCATATCGGATGGCTCCTGCAGAGCTCAAGGAGCTCATTGTTCAGCTTCAAGATCTCTTGAGTAAGGGATTTATCAGACCTAGTGTATCACATTGGGGCGCTTCCGGTCTTTTTGTTAAGAAGAAGGATGGTACTATGCGCATGTGCATTGACTATAGACAGTTGAATAAGGTAACAATAAAGAATCATTATCCTCTACCCAGGATTGATGACCTATTTGACCAGCTACAGGGAGCTTCAGTGTTCTCTAAGATTGATTTGAGGTCCGGTTACCACCAGTTGAGGATTAGGGCATCGGACATCCCTAAGACTGCATTTAGGACCCGTTATGGCCATTATGAGTTCTTGGTGATGTCATTTGGGTTGACTAATTCCCCTGCCGCCTTTATGGACTTAATGACACGTGTGTTCAGGCCTTATCTTGATTCCTTCGTCATAGTCTTCATTGATGACATTTTGATATACTCGCGGAGTAGGGGTGATCATGAGCAGCATTTGAGAGTTGTGCTCCAGACTTTGAGAGATCAGCGGCTTTATGCCAAGTTCTCAAAGTGCCAGTTTTGGTTAGACTCTGTAGCGTTCTTGGGGCATGTTGTATCTAAGGAGGGCATTATGGTAGATCCGGCGAAGATTGAGGCTATTCGTGATTGGGCTAGGCCCACCTCAGTTACTGAGATTCGGAGCTTCGTCGGACTAGCAGACTACTACAGACGATTTGTGGAGGGTTTCTCTACCTTGGCAGCACCTCTGACCCGTTTGACTCGTGTTGATGTTCCTTTGTTTGGTCAGAGGAGTATGAGGCGAGCTTTTTGAGGCGAGCTTTTTGAGGCTCAAGGAGTCATTGACCACCACTCACATATTGACTCTTCCAGTTGAGGGCGAGGGCTTCACGGTATATTGTGACGCATCCGGCGTTGGTTTGGGTTGTGTATTGATGCAGTAAGGCCGGGTTATTGCTTATGTGTCGAGGCAGCTTAAGATTCATGAGCGCAACTACCGCACCCATGACTTAGAGTTGGCGGCGGTAGTTTTCGCACTTAAGATTTGGAGGCACTACTTGTATGGAGTTTGATGTGAGTTCTATACCGATCACAGGAGTCTTCAGTACATCATGAGCCAGAGGGACCTTAATTTGAGGCAGCGTCGTTGGATTGAGCTTCTGAAAGACTATGACCTCTCTATTCTCTATCATCCGGGCAAGGCGAATGTGGTAGCGGACGCCTTGAGCTGAAAGGCGGTGAGTATGGGTAGTCTAGCCTTCTTATCTGTTGAGGAGCGACCCTTGGCTATGGACATTTAGTTCTTAGCCAATAGCATGGTTTGGTTGGATATCTCAGATTCTAGACGTGTCTTGGCCCATATGGGAGTTCAGTCTTCCTTGCTTGATAGGATCCGTGGTTGTCAGTTTGAGGATGAGGCCTTGGTGGCCCTTAGAGATCGAGTGTTAGCGGGTGATGGTGGTCAGGCTACCTTAGATCCTGATGGAGTGTTGAGATTCGCCGGTCGCATCTGTGTTCCGAGAGTTAGGGATTTGATACAGTTGATACTTTCTGAGGGCCATGAGTCTAGATACTTTATCCATCCGGGCACAACGAAGATGTATCGTGATTTGAGGCAGCATTACTGGTGGAGTGGCATGAGGAGAGATATTGCTGACTTTGTTTCCCGTTGCTTGTGCTGCCAGCAGGTAAAGGCCGAGCATTTGAGGCCTGGTGGTGTGTTTCAGAGATTACCCATTCCGGAGTGGAAGTGGGAGCGTATCACTATGGACTTCATTGTGGGGTTGCCTCGGACTCCTAGAGGTGTTGATCGCATTTGGGTCATCGTTGATCGATTGACCAAGTCAGCACATTTCCTTCCTGTTCAGTGTTCATTTAGCGCCGAGAGGTTGGCTCGTATCTACATTCGGGAGGTGGTTCGACTTCATGGGGTGCCAGTTTCTATTATATCAGATCGGGGTTCTCAGTTCACGTCTAGCTTTTGGAGGACCTTTCAAGATGAGTTGGGCACTCGGGTTGACCTTAGCACAACTTTCCACCCACAGACGGATGGCCAGTCGGAGCGTACTATCCAGGTCCTTGAGGATATGTTGCGGGCATGTGTTATGGATTTTGGAGGTCAGTGGGACCAGTTCTTACCTTTGGCGGAGTTTGCGTACAACAACAGCTACCACTCTAGTATTCAGATGGCCCCATACGAGGCATTATATGGTAGGCGTTATCGCTCTCCAGTTGGTTGGTTTGAGTCTACAGAGCCTAGGCCGCATGGTACAGATTTGCTGCAGGAGGCCCTGGATTAGGTGAGGGTGATTCAGGATAGGCTCAGGACGGCTCAGAGTATGCACCAGAGTTATGCGGATCGGAGGCGCCGACCTTTGAGATTCTCTGTTGGTGATCGGGTATTCCTCCGTGTGTCGCCCATGAAGGGCGTGATGAGGTTTGGGAGGTGGGGCAAGCTTAGCCCCAGGTACATTGGGCCTTTTGATATACTTCGGACAGTTGGGGAGGTTGCTTATGAGTTGGCCCTACCTCCATCATTTTCAGCCATCCACCCAGTTTTCCATGTCTCGATATTGCGGCGGTATGTTCCTGATGAGTCTCATGTGCTCCAGTATGATGCAGTCGAGTTGGATGATCGTTTGACATTTGTAGAGGAGCCAGTTGCCATTCTAGCCAGAGATGTGAGGAGATTGCGCTCGAGAGCCATTCCTGTTGTTAAGGTTCGTTGGAGGCATCGCCTAGTCGAGGAGGCTACCTGGGAGACCGAGCAGGAGATGCGAGAGCAGTTTCCCAGCTTGTTTAAGCCTCCAGGTACTTCTTGACCCTTACATTCGCGGACGAAAGTCCGTTTTAGTAGTGGATATTGTAATGACCCTCTTGGTCATTTCTGTGTTTTGCCTTCTGTATGTCGTTTAGAGCGTTCCTGTAATGACTCTAAGTCATTTATGACTTTCTGGGACTGACAGTTCGGTCACCTGGTCGTTCGTTTGGTCTTGGTGTGAGTTTTTGTGTTTTGGAGCTTATGAACCTTGAACGATCATTTTCGATCAAAAGTTCAAGAAGATGACATCGGAATCCAATTCTGACGATTCCATCAGCTCTGGAAGGGTCATTATAAGCTAGTAGCATGGTCGACATGACTCCCGAGGATTTCAGTGTGAGTCGGTGTGATTAGGCGTTTTAGCCTTTGAATTTTGGCTTAAGTTTGACTTTGGTCAACATTCTGAGTAAACGCGCTCGGATGAGAATTCCGTCAGTGCAGTTAGCTCCGGAATGTCGAGTTTGGTCTAGATTGACCCTTCTTTTGTGTCCCGAGGTTTTTGATTCTCGTTTATTCTGAGTTTTGACTGCTGCTGTAGGGTTTCTTTTAGTTTATTAAAGTGTGGTTTCTTGCTTGTTGGTTTTTGCTGTGTTTTGAGCCTCGGATTGTGTTACATTTTGGAACACAAGTTTGGAGTGCTGTTTAGGGTCTCTTGACGAAGTCAAATTCGGACAGTTCGGTGCGGGACCCACGATTCCTGTTTTAACTCCAAAATTGACCCGTCTCCGTTTATTGTGATTTTGGTGTCTAAATGACTGTAGTAACGTTGTGACTCTATTTTTGATAGTGGGGCAACGTTTCGAGACTGTTCGGAAAGGGAAAGCTCCGGTAAAGTGATTGGAGAGCGCACGGTTGGCCTTAAGGTAGGCTACGACTTCCTTTCTTTTAGATTGAGCTTAATTGTGTAAAAACATGTCGATTGGAGTGAATTGGGGGTGGGTACCAGTTTACTACCTTAGTTTGATTAGATACCTTATGTTAGGATCGATTGGCCACATTTCGAGTATAGTATCATGTTAACCGGTTTAGTAGAGTTGCATACTTATGTGCTAAATGCTATTGTATGCTTGTATGCTATGTATTGAATGCCTTATTCATCCTTAACCGTAAGCATGATGTCCTTAGTCTAGGTTAGGCTAGCATTGCCTTAGACTTATGACCCGTGTGGGCTGGATAATTTTGACTTTTTGCCGACGTCGTTCGGATGACTTAGCTCCTTGTAGACTGGAATAGCAAACTTGAGTCTGATAGTTTGAGCCTTAGATTAGGCGTTATCGCTACTTGCTGCACTTCTGTATCTTCTCCCTCTTATTCTGCGATTTCGACGCATTCTCGAAGGTTTAGTGCATCACTCGAGGCGTGGGATTGAGATAGTATAGGCTTGGAGCCTTTTATGTGATATCTTAGAGTGGACGACGTTCCACGGTGGTTGTTGTTGGATTGAATCCTATTGGAGATACCATCACCCCCGGGGTTGTTCTTTCTAGCTTGGCTGGGAACGTATCGCTGGTTGGGTAGACTCGGTGATATCGGCGATCGCCCCCTGGCCTCTCTTTCTAGCTGGTCTGGGAGTGTGCTGCTGGCTGGGTGTCCCCGGGTTGCTCTTTCTAGCTGGGCTGGGAACATGACTGCATGGTAGGATGACTCGCGATATCTACCTCACTTACGGGTCCCTCTTTCTAGCTGGGCTGGGAGTGGACTGTTTGGTTGGGTGCTCCCTAGGGTCACTCTTTCTAGCTGGGCTGGGAGTGTACTGCTGGCTGGGTGGAGTCTGATGAATTATCTTAGTTACTTTGGGTTGGGAGCCTGGCTTTCTTCTTTCTCAGTAGACTTAGCCTTGCTGTGTACCTGTCGGACTTATGGGGGTCCGTTCAGGTTTTATTTAAACTTGCGCCCGAGTGTACTTTCTGGGCTTATGGGGGTCCAGTTAGGTTTAGTTTAGTTGTACTTAGTTTGTTTCTGGTATGCTCGTGTGCTTTCTTTTCTTATCCGCTTTGACCTCTCTGTGTCTAGATTCTATCCTTTCTTATTGTTCTTACCCTTTTTGCTCAGTCGGCCGATGATGCCTACTAAGTACCTGTTGTGTTGGTACTCATGCTACGCTCTGCATCTATTTCGTGATGCAGGTCCCAGTACCAGTTACCAACAGTGATTAGTTCCAGCCTTCTTTTGCAGCTGTGATTCAGAGACGAGGGCGAGCACTCGGCGTTTTGGGGTTTGTTCTATCTCCTTCTTTTGTTTTAGCTAGTCTTGTTGCCTTTGAGACACGCTCTGTTGTTGTCCACTTTTGGGACTTGTACTCTTTATTAGATAGCTCTGTACTAGTGACTTCCAGGTTCTAGGAGGGATTTCTGTATATATATATTTTGGGTTGCTTCCGCCTTGTTATCCTTGTTTAGATTATTGTTTTCGCTAGTTTCTGCCCTTTTGCTCATTGCTTGATGTTCTGGGTTACGGGTTGGCTTACCTACTGGTAGGGTATAGTAGGTGCCATCATGACTCGAGAAATCAGGTCGTGACACTTTCAAAGATATGAGATGCGTACTACCAGCTGAACACTTATTATAATTGAACAACGCACATCTTTTGTGGAGCTGGCCATCGTCAGAATGAATGGTTAGACGATGGTGTAGGAAATCCGAAGCATGAAATCGAGCACCTGAATTCTTTAACTTGAAAAACTTTGCCTTTTTTGCTTTTTCTGAACAAAAATCGTGCACAACATCATGCACATAGCAAACCTTGATCCTAACATAAAAAGGCATACTCTTCTTAGAGAGGATATGATCCACCATTATCAGGCAACTAGAAATTAAAGCATCCAAGTAACTTTGAGTTGCATCCTCTAAACTACTCTTGGATCGGATATCATGATCCACAAACCCTTCGGTCATCCACAACTGCTTTAACTTAGAAACAGGAGTTCGTTTGTTCTTTTGAGATCTTGCAAAGTAAAGCAACAACGGCTTCAGGTGGTATGGTAAATGGTCATAATTTAATTGCATAACCTTCATCATCTGCAAATTGATGTTAGCAGAAATAAAGGAATCCAGATTATCTTGAATCTTAAGCCACAAATCCTTTTCCTTTTTCTTTCCTCTAACCATTACCCTAGGAACCAAAACAATAGCCAAGGGAAGTCCTTTACATTTCTTAACTATTTGGTGTCCAACATCTGACAGTTTAGCAAGGCAGCTTCCTTCTCCAAATACCCTTTTTTCGAATTGTTCCCAACTTTTTTCAGTGTTAAAACTTGGAGGTCGATAGGATCAGTACGGCATTTAACTTGCGAACCTACCTTACTAATTCGGCTAGTTAAAATAACTCTATCTCCTCTCTCAAACTTTGGAAAACATGCTATTAACATCTCCCCTGTTGCAATATCCCACACATCATCCAAGACGATTAGGTACCTTTTATCGAGTAGTGCTCTTCGTAGGTTTTCAGCAAGGTCATCCTTACTTTCTTTTCCTCCCGAGCCAGTAACTTGCTGAAGAATCTCCCGCAACACCTTTGACTTATTATACTTTTGGGAAACAGTGCACCAAGCACGAATCTTGAAATGACTAGCAACTAATGTATTGTTATTCACTTTGTTGGCCAGAGTAGTTTTACCGACTCCTGGCATTCCAACAATCGAAATGACATCAAGCTTGGATTTATGTTCATCAAGGAGCTGGTCAATGATCTGGGATTCTTCTTTTTCATGACCTACTGTTACCTCAACAAAAGGTGATGAGGTTGACTCAATTGGCTCGACGAAAGACTTTGCATCAAGGGGGTGATCCCCATTCTTATCCTCCAGCTGTAAACTGGTGACTTCTGCCACGATAAGCTTGATCTTATCAGTGACATTCGGAAGTGAGAAGAGGAGATGCGAGAGAGCTTTATCTCTGACAAGAATGGAATTAATGACATGTTCTGCCTCATATGCCACATCTAAAGCACGCAACCAACAATCTTTAACTACTCCACTACTGTCATCAAATGTTTGCCTGACTTTCCCGAAAGATGATCTTAGGAATTCAAGGCATTCTTTCACCATCCCTATTTCGTTCTTTATCAGAGAAACTGAATAAGCATTGGATATGAGTAAATCATTTAAATTTCTGAGTAGAATATTCATGAAGAAGAAACCATCATCCATAGGAAAGCGAAGTTGAGATGACTCTGGGGCTTTCAAGAAAATCTGTCTCATATCTCCCTTCATTCGTTCAATTTCTTGCAAAAAGTCTGGAGCTGAGAAATCCGCTTTGTTGATACTATTCTCAGAGCTCACCAGAATAGATATCTTCCTTGTAAGTACTCTGATATGTGCCAACATATCGTTCAATTTGACAGAATGGATAAAACTCTTTGGTATATCGGTTAGAAAGATCAATAGGAACTCCATCTTGAGATTAATGCTTTAAGTTGGTGCGTAATTGACAGTTACTACACCGGCCATGCGTCTTTGGAGAAGAATGAGATAATTTTGAAGAATCCTTGGAGATGCTTTTAGGATTTGCTTAAGAAACCGTTCAAGTTCAGTTGACCTTGATTCTTTCATGAGCTTAAAAGTAGAAATGTATAGAACCTCTAGCTCAAGAGGGATTATGTCGATGAGTAGAGAAGTGATCACGGAA
This sequence comes from Solanum stenotomum, assembly GCF_019186545.1. Classification (NCBI taxonomy): domain Eukaryota; kingdom Viridiplantae; phylum Streptophyta; class Magnoliopsida; order Solanales; family Solanaceae; genus Solanum; species Solanum stenotomum. The sequence continues at coordinate 69,681,450 of NC_064283.1, read as the reverse complement.
GAGCATTGAGAGATGTCACTATACTGTCCAGCCCAAAGATCAAAACAGAATTTTGTTATTCTATCAGGTCAATTGGAACCAAGGATAGAGATATTCAGTACTTGTTTTTTTGGCCGCGAGGATAGGATAGAAATCTCTCAGATGTTTGCATACTTGCTGAAGAATCTTGTATTCAGTCATCTGGGGAAGAAGCAAGTAAGAGTACTTTGGTAGATCATGGAGGTTTCTGATGAGGTATTCAAACATTAATTTCATCTCTGTCTTCGTGTCTACATAATCATTCTCCAAACTCAAATAACTTTCCATCTCTTCCGGCAACAGAGTGACAAGACATTCCATGTTATATTTCGCTAGGATTAATTTATCTTCATGGAAAATTACCTGAGTCAGTTCATTGATCGCGTACATCTTCATGGACATCCTGTGATAAAAGTCATCCAAATTCGTATTCCCAAACAAGACAAATGTTCTTAGGAATATCAGATCCATTCTTAGCCATTCAGCAAACAATCAATAAGATTCCTGATTCTTCTTCTTTGTTCCTCAATTAGAGACTGGTAAATCAAAAACATATACATCAGAAATTTCACTTGACGCTTAAAAAATTCAGCTGAAAATTTTGGCTCAAGACTTAAAAACTAACAGTACAGTTGTCCGATAGAATTAGTTAATTACTGTTTTATTAGTCATTGGTTACTACTTATCTTTTATTATTTGACTAGGTCTCTAGCAGTGTTTAGGCTTAGCATTATCTCTCCATTTTTTGGAGATAGGAAATCGTTGAAACTATCGTGTATATTTATTTCCATTCGAGCAATAACAATAAGGAAGTTCTTTAATTTGGAGCATGTAAAAGTATTGATAGACATACCAATGACTTTCCTCCTTTTTCCATTTAATCTCTAACCTCGAACCAGCTTTCAATATCTACAAAATTGATTTTTCGACTAATCACATGCATATTAAATAAGGATAAAAATTAGAAACACAAGTAAAAGGAACGGCAAGAAGCAAGAGTTTAGTATGTTAACTGTTAAAATTTATAGGTTTTGAATTCTAAAATATCTTACGTTGACCAGACTTGATAGGTTATTCAAAGCCTCACATAAGTACATACACTAATAAATTTTCAAGAATTTCAACCATAATATATACTCCCTCAATTTCATAGTAGCTTAATTTGTGAGGCAGATCATATATTACTAAAAGTGGGAACAAAAAAAGTTAGAAACTTGAAATATATCATTTTGCCCCTACACTAGACTAAAATATTATAAATATTTAGTTAATTACATGTTTGCTATAAATTCATTGAACTAAGTGGATTGTCCATTGAGTTTATCCATGAACTTATACTTATCATCTATGTGTATTCCCTAGGTTCTATGAACCTTTTTGGATAAGAATGTATCTATTTATTATGATACTTAATATGGTGACTTTTGGAATGATTTCTCAACCTATAAATAGGGTTGTTCATTCACCATTGTAAATGACACACACATGAGAAAATGAAGAATTTGAATAAGATGGTCTCTATATTCCACTCCCATATCTTTTGTTTATATTTCTTGTAGTATATTATTCATAATTTATAACACGTTATCAATACGAGACTCTAGCCAATTGAGATTGAGTTTTGGTTTTTCTTTAGCTCATGTTCTAGTTGATTTCGTTAATTATGAGAATCAAGAATGAAAAATGATAACTACTGCAATTAAGGTATTATATGCATAAAATCAGTATTTTCTAGAATCTTTTTATGATTTAGAATACATTAGTGTTCGGTCACTAACATTGACCAGGAACAAAAGACATCAGGTTAAAGTCCGGATGCACCATAATGAATAATTTTTTAGGGTAAGACGGTAGATTCATATTCTATCGCACCAAGAGGGTTAGACATCAATTTGAGTTTTGATGCACCATGATGATAAAGATTGGGTTCAAGTCCCATAGAATTATGGCCTAACACGCCTTATATGGGCAAGACATTGAGTTTGAGTTAATGCACCATAGTGATGATATAATGATGACTGAGGCTCTGATGAAAAGCCATGAAATCCGTCCCATTGAATTTGCTCCATTCCCTGAGGAGAATGTGGTAGCAGTACATGATAAGTCTGAAATCCGCCCAATTGCTCTATTCTACCATATGAATGTGGTCGCAGTGAATCCTAAGTTTGAAAGATGACTAAAGATTCAATGTATGAATAAGGGAGTTGATGAACAGAATTATAATAGTTATCATTGTCGTAATTATAATAGGAAGAGCACTATGGGGTCGTTTGGTAGAGCGTATAACAATAATGCTAAATAGAGTATTAGTAATGCTTGCATTATGTCACGCCCCGAGCATACACCCTGGGCGGGACCGGCACTCGAAGACCATTGCTGGCCCCAAGCGAACCCTTGGCCTGGCTTTCTTAACTCAGCAGAAACTTAACTCAACAGAATAACTCAATGCAATGAAAGGTCATAATGCAACCTAACTGATAAAATCTGGCCAAAAGGCAACTCGTGTCTCAAAATAGAATATTTATATATACATAGATGAGAGACTCAATATTAATTGACTGACTGTCTATGAAGCCTTTATAACACTGAGATGGATGTTGGGACAGACCCTGCAACATCCTAATAAAACAAAACTAGGAACACAAAACAACCGAGTCCTCCGAAATGCAAAGAGGCTCACCACTAACTCTGGAGTGCTCAACTGGATCAACGGCGTGCTGGATGATGATCCTGGGTACCTGCGTCTGTATCATCATAAGATGCAGGCCAACTGGCATCAGTACATGAAATGTACGAGTATGCGAGCTGGACAACTAAACAACAGCTTAAGCTTGAAAAGAGTACGAGAAAATACTTACCTTGGCTCTGTTCGTCTCCTAAATAACTGAACTCAATATAAAGCAATAAGACACATGCAATATATATAAAGTTTGTAAAACTATTTAAAACATGATGTCAAAATCATATTTGTAATATCATAAAAATACCATGCGTCTTCTCAAAGTCTATTTGTGCAATGCATGAATGAAGTCCCATACCCCCATCCATACTAAGCAGAACCCCTCGAGGAGCCATGCAATTTCTACTGTGGGAGTTTCTCTAACTGACAGCCACCATTAAAAGCCTAAGTGGTGCTACAACGTCTTGCCCACGCTGCCAGAACTGTCCTATACTTTGCCGTCATATAGGATGCTTTAACTTAGTGGATCCACTAGCTTAGCTTTACGTGATCATCTAAAAAGTATGACCCCGTTAAATCCCATGTTGTCTACATGGTTCATATGGAGAGTTGAGTTAATATGAACTCATGTCCCCAATTCGGTGCTCAAGACTACTCCCAGAAATATACTTTAGCTCATAAGTGTTTTAAACATAAACTTCTTTCTCTGGTTTGAAATAATTGCTCAAACTACCCTCTTAAAAGGGGTAATTGCTCTTGAAAACTCTTTTAAAATAAAAACATATCAAAATCATATTTTAATATGATCATTGATGACTCGGGAAATCATACTGCATAACCATTGATGGTATATCTAGAGACCATACTGTTTAAACATTGATGACATACTCGATTGTCATACAAATCATGTTTTAGAAACTTTTTCGCAAAACTCATCTTTTTCTTAAAAGAGATAGTACTCAAACTGCTCAAAACTCTTTTGGAAATCTCAGTTTCCTCTCATCTTAAATGTGAAAACATTTATAAACTCCTTTGGGAATACTTAGTTCCCTAATAACTTTTGAGAGATGAATTTGACTCTATACTCTTGGCTTAACTTGAAACTCTATACTCTTTACTTAACTTGAAACTATATACTTTTTACTTAACTTGAAACTTGAGCCTTAAAATGAAGTTAAAACGTTCAATAAAGACTCTTGAAAAACTTTAAAGACTTGCTTCTTAACTTCTAAGCTTGACTCTTTAACTTCACTTGACTTTGATCCTAACCTTCCTCGAATTGGATTATGAATTCAAGGGTAATGATCTCATGTTTATGGATGAGTTCGGGATGTTTAGATGTACCTTAGAGTGTTGAAAACAACTATAAAACATAGGTACATTACCGAGGAACATGTATGAAAGAGTGGGGAAGGAATGGGAAAGATTGACGTCCTTGGCCCTCTGAGAGGCGCGGGGCGCTAGCCTTCAGACTTCAGAAGGCCTGGTGGGGCGCTCTGCATGGTGCGCCGCCCCAAGGGGGAAACTTCAGAGTCCCTTTTGGGGCGCACTGGTTGGCGCGACGCCCCAGCCTTTTCCCCCGAATAACCAACTTTTCTCCTTAGTTTCTCCAACTCTAAACCCTATCAACCTCCAAAGTTCTTTCCCCAAACACTTAATATCATTAAAACCCTCAACATACAATAGATTCAACTCGAAATCACAACCGGAAACATGTACCAAATCAACAAGAAACTTCAACACAACCACAAGATTTCAACAACCACAACCAATCTTTTTCTCGAAATTAAAACGAGTTTGGCGTGTGGGGGATTGAACCAACCCAACACTATGATCTCACATACCTTAATAGGGATCACCCCCGACGAAATCCACGAACCTTGCTTTTTCTTCTCTTTCTCCTCTTCTTCTCCTCTTCTATCTCAAACCCTCACTCTCACTTTTAAAAGGGAAAACTGATTAAAAATCAGTCTAAACCCTTAATATAACCAAAACAAATGGTTTAGGGAAAAGACCAAAATACCCTTACAAATTCGGATGAACTTCCCTATGCCAACTACCCAACTTCCAAAGGGCATAATTCACTCATATGAACTCGGAATTGCGGAAACTCGGCGGCGTTGGAAAGATCATTCCAAGAGATTTCCAAACATAACTGGAAATTCACCTAAATCATCCTGATCTAGGAGTTCTGACCGTTTGAAGTTGACCAAAAACTCACCTTTTCCATACTTAGCCAAATTTCCAGATTTTGAATTCTTTCCAAAAATGACTATTTCCAATTTCAATCTTCTTCATAGTTATTTCAAATTTCCGGATGTTACACATTAGAAATGCATGTATTAGTTATGCTTGCATTAATTATAAATAGATTATTTTTATGCATTGTTTGGTTTGATGCATTAAACATAGAATGTGTTGCATTAAAAAATTATTTACAAAGATACCCTTCACTATTATGGTGGAAAAGATATAATAAAGGTATTGAGGGGTAATTGGGTCTTTAGTTGAGTTAATGCATGCATTAAAACCATTGCATTGCTAATACCTAGAAATCCATGGTATTAGCAATACACACCTTAATACACAATAGAGTGTATAACTAAAACATTAGTTATACATAGGTTGGAAAAGAGTACCAAACAAGGTACTAATAATACACAAGGCTAATGCATGCATTATTATTTTTAATACACTCTACCAAACGACCCCTATGTGTTCTCCAAATAGTCCTTCAAAATGTGAAGGTAATTTTTATCATCATAATGGTATGAAATGTTGTTGGACCCGTTGTCGTTGTGTGGCCTAATAAAATAAAAATCCTCTATCAAAAGAGAGGAAGATAAAATGGTGGTACATTTGACCTTTCAAAGTGATGTTGAGGTAGGTCAGGTCATGCATAGGCATGACAATATGCTTATAATGCAAATTTATGAAGCACATATAAATGATTATTTCATTCCTTGAAGAGAATGTGACTTGTGATAAGTTTTGTGAATGCTCGACTATTCTGAAAGAGAATGCGCCAAGATGTGATAAATAATTGTGGGTTGGATATGTCACAACTCACCTCTATGGGAGGTTTGAGAAAAATGATATATGCCGCAACTCACCTCTACGGGAGGTTTGAGAAAAATGAAGATTAGTTCGCATGACCGGTTGGCCATTCCGATCCAATGTGATGCAAAAGTAATTGAGAATTCATATGGCTTATATGATGAAGAAATAAAAGATTCTTCAAGAATTCTCGTGTGTTGCTTGTTCTCATGATAAAATGATCATTGTATCATTATACCAGCTTAGGTTGGGATTGTATTCCCGGAGGTTCTTGAAACATATTTAAAAAAAGGTGAATATGTGCCCGTTCACCTGCCATGTGGACCGTTTGCAACTATATGATAGATGCATCTATGTGATGGTCACATGTGCTTTGTTGTCAACTTACAAATTTGTTTTTGTAAGGTTGTTTGCTCAAATTGTTAAATTAAGAGCACGGTTGCAAATTATGAAATTATATTGATAATGCTGGTTGGTTTAGCAAAAATTATATGCCTCCAATATAGCTAAACCATGGGTATGAGAACGAAACTCTCAAATAAAATTTGGTATGGGATGGATTTGTTTAATATGTAGCAACACATGTATGCATCAAGCCAACAAGGTTTCTCCGTTATAATTGGTTTAGGGTCAGGAACCAAATAATTTCCATCTAAAGGTTGAATGTGCGATATCTTATTTGATTGTTCCACCACATACAAAGATGGATCCCCAAATGAGGTTGTAGTGAATGTTAGATTTTCTAACATTAGGGGGAGAGATGACTGGCAGCTTAAAATTATGAGATGAATAATGAATTATCCAGATCCTCATTAAAAATAATGTGAACTTGAAGTTCAAGAGATAATTTATTTGCATAATGTTGCAAATTAATTGCACTTGCTGACCCAATGTTATAATTCAGCTGCAAATGCTCCAATGAGAAGTCCTTAAGGGACAAAGTCTGTGGTATGCATGAAGCGTAATAGACCAATCGATTCCAAATGAAAAACTTCTTAAGAAAGGAGAGGAGAAAATAATCAAGATGGTCATATTAATGAGGCAAGTGCTTTAAAAGGAGCACGATGACATAACACTTCATAAAAACCTTGGCAAAGGTTCAGGTACCTGAAATGATGAAATATGTAGAGATCTCAATAATTTATGTTGTATTGAAATCGAGTCAAAAGACTGTCAATGGTATCTTTGCTATGAAGTAGCGCTCAATACTACAGATTATGGCGAGGATCTTGAATTCAAGTTTGTCATAATGTGGACAAGTAAATGATTGCCCAAATGAAATGCACAATTCAGTAAATTATGTTTCACTTTGAAATATGATATTTTGGACTTATAGTCCATGAATCAAGATATATGGGTACAAATAAATTAGGGAAAATGCATAAGTACCCCCCCCCCCCCAGTCTATACCCAAAATCCCAGAGACACACCTAACCTTTACTAATGTCCTATTAACCCCTCCCCCCGAACTTATTTTATATGTAATATTCTACCCCTTTTTGGCCTACGTGGCACTATCTTGTGGGCCCAGCGCTTGTTGACATTTTTTTCAAGGATAGTGTCACGTAGGCTGAAAAGGGGTAGAATATTATAGATAAATTAAGTTCGGGGGGGGGGGGTAATAGGACCTTAGTAAAGGTTAGGTGTGCCTCTGGGATTTCGGGCATAGGCTAGGGGGGTACTTATGCATTTTCCTAATAAATTATTGTGCGAAAGTATAACAATAAGATATAAAGTACGATTTTTTTCCTTGGGGCATAAAGAATTCCGCATAAGTCCTGACATTATTAAATGGAGATATATTCTCCTATGGTGGATGCAATGAGGCTTGTTTTGGTATGGCAATATGAAATGCTTGAATATATGTAATGAATGTCCTAGCTAGATGATGAAGGTTATATGAAAATCCTTGAAGGATTCAAAAGATGTTAAAGCAATTCCATTGAGTATCCCAATGGTTGTGAGATTGCTTAACACAAAGGAAGATCGATCTGATGAAAATGATTGAAAAATATCATGTATTAGTGCAATTGGTGCACATATAAATTATTGATTATGCAGATGCAGGGAACTGTGTGATTTTTCTTTGAAAATAGATATATCAACCACCATGTATGAAGATAATGATGTATGTATAGCTCGATTAAAGTAAGGATACATCAAAGGAGACTGGACAAAGTACATTTCACTAAACTTCTTCTTCACACGTGATTTTCAACAAAATGGTGAGATAGAAGTTCAAAAGATCCATTCAAGCGATAATTTTACCGATTTATTCACTAAGGCATTGCCAACATCAACATTTGAGAAGTTGAGATATAAGATTGGAATGTATCATCTCTGAGATATCAAGTAAAACTTTCATCAGGGGGAGTGAAATACGCGTTGTACTCTTTTCCTTAACCATGATTTTATCCCAATTGGGTTTTCCTGGTAAGGTTTTAATGAGGCAACACTTAAAGCGTATTATGAGATGTGTGTACTCTTTTTCCTTCACTAGGCTTTTTCCCATTGGGTTTTTCCTACTAAGGTTTTAACAAGGCACATTATCTATGGACATCCAAGGAGGAGTGTTATAAATTCATTGAACTAAGTGCATTGTCCATCGAGTTTATCCAGAAACTTATACTTATCATCTATGTGTATTCCCTAGATTCTATGAACCTTTTTGGATAAGAATGTATCTATTTATTATGATACTTAATATGGTGACGTTTGGAATGATTTCTCAACCTATAAATAGGGTTGTTCATTTACCATTGTAAATGACACAAACATGAGAGATGAAGACATTTGAATAAGATGGTCTCTATATTCCACTCGTCATATCTTTTTTCTATATTTCTTGTAGTATATTATTCATAATTTATAACAATGTTTAAATATTAGTGATAATCAATTATTACATTGAGTAAATGGAGAGTTCATGTGTTCAAATGAGGATTGTTTACTCTTCCAGATTTTAATGGATGTTCATTGCATATATTTAAGGGAAAATGCATAAGTACCCCCCAGCCTATGCCCAAAATCTCTGAGACACACCTAACCTTTACTAAGGTCCTATTACCCCCCTTAAACTCATTTTTTGTGTAATTTTGTACACCTTTTGACTTACGTGGCACACTCCATGACTCCACTTAAGTGAGGTGCGTGGGAGATGTTTGGAGGTCACGTAGGCCAAAAAGGTGTACAAAATTACAAAAAAATAAGTTCAGGGGGTAATAGGACCTTAATTTAGTTAAGGTGTGTCTCTGGGATTTCGGTCATAGTCTAGGGGGGTAGTAGTGCCTTATCCCTTTATATAATGTTATAATAAAGTCTTAAGAATGTGACATCTTGCAAGTTGGGGACTAGGAAGAAGCTTAAAACTTGGAAATAGTCTTTTTGGAAAGAATTAAAAATCTGGAAAATTTGGTTTATGGAAAAATAATGATTTTTTGGCCAACTTTGAACAGTTATAACTCCTAGCTCAGGATGATCTAGGTGTGGTTCCAATTATGGTTGCAAATTTCGTGGATTGGTCTTTCCAACGCCATCGAGTTTGCTCGTTTCTGAGTTCGTATGAGCGAGTTATGCCCTTTGAAAGTTGGGCAATTGGCAGGGAATCCGTCCGGAAATTTGTAAGGGTATTTTGGTCTTTTCCCTAGCCTTTTCTTTTGGATATATATTAAGGTGTAAGACTGATTTTTGATCAGTTTTGCCCTTTTTAAAAAGAGTAAGAGTTAGGGTTCTTGAGAGAAAAGGAGAGAAAAGAGAAGAAGAAGCAAACTTCGTAAAGATTGTCGTGGTTTTCTTCGGGGGGTGATCCCTATTAAGGTATGTGAGTTCATAGTGTTGGGTTGGTTCTTTCCCCCACACGCCAAGCTTGTTTAATTTCGAGAGAAGATTGATTATGTTTGATTGAAGTTGTTGGTTGGAATTGTTGAAGTTGTAGTTGTGTTGTGTTGTAGTTCTTGTTGGTTTGGTGTATGTTTCCGGTGGTGTTTTTGAGTTGAATCTAGTGTATGTTAAGGGTTTTGATGATCCTAAGTGTTTGGGGGATAAAGCTTTGAAGTTTAGAAGGTTTAGAGTTGGAAAAAAAGAGGAGAAAAGTTGAGTTTTCTGGGAAAAGGGCTGGGGCGTCGCGCCAGCCAGCGCGCCCCAAAAGGGACTCTGAGGTCCAGCCCTTGGGGCGCCGCCCCTACCAGAGCCCCAACCAGACCCTTCTGAAGTTTGAGGTCTGGCGCTCCGCGCCTCTCAGAGCGCCAAGAGCACCAAGTCTTCCCATTCTTTCCCCACTTTCTCATGCATGTTCCTAGGTATTGTACCTATGTTCCCTAGTTGTTTCCAACACTCCAAGGTACATCTAAACGTCAAGAACTCGTCCATAACACGTGATCAAACACCTTGAATTCATGATTCCAATTCAAGGAGAGTTAGTTTCCAAGTCAAGCGAAGTTAAGAGTTGAGTTTAGAAGTTAAAGAAGTGAGTCAAGGTAAGTCTTTAAAGTTGTTCAAGAGTCTTTATTGAATGTTTTAACTTCATTTTAAGGCTCAAGTTTCAAGTCAAGTAAAGAGTAAAGAGTCAAGAGTTTCAAGTTGAGTAAAGAGTTTAAAGTTGAGTCATTTCTCAAAAGTATTAGGGAACTATGTATTCCCAAAGAAGTTTCTAAATGTTTTTACATTTGAGTAAGAAAGGAACTATGATTCCAAAAGAGCCTTTGGGCTAGTTTTCAAGAAAAAGGAACATCGATTCCAAGTGAGCCTTCGGGCAAAGTTTTGAGTAATTATCTCAAATAAAGAAAGATGTGTTTAAAACACTTATGAGCTAAGTATTTTTGGGAGTAGTCTTGAGCACCGAATTGGGGACACGAGTTCATATAAACTCAACTCTCCATAAGAACCATGCGCTAACATGGGAGTTAACGGATCATACTTTTTAGATGAATCTGTAAGATTAAGCTAGTGGATCCACTTAGTAAAGTTAGCTTCCTATATCACGGCAAGGTATAGGATGGTCCTTGGGCAACGTGAGGTAAAACGTTGTATCACCACTAGGGCTCATAGTGGTGATTGTCGGTTAAAGAATCTCCCACTAAAGTTATATTACTTTTATATAAGTAAAGTTGAGTTGTTATTGTTTTATCTTTAACAAGCTAAGTTGTTTACACTATTTTACAAGCTTTATATATTGCATGTGTCTTATTGCTTTATCTATTGAGTTCAGTCATTCATGAGTTGAACAGAGCCAAGGTAAGAGTTCCTTTGTACTCCTTCCAAGCTTAAGTTGTGGTTTAGCTTTCCAGCTCGCATACTTGTACATTCAATGTACTGATGCCAGTTGGCCTGCATCTTATTATGACGTTGATCCAGTTGAGTACTTCAGAGTCAGTGGTGAGCCTCTTTGCATTCCGGAGGACTCGATTATTTTGTTCTCTTAGTTTTGTTTTATTAGGATGTTGTGGGGTCTGTCCCAACATCCATCTCAGTATTATAGAGGTTTCATAGACAGTCAGTCAGTTGGTTTTGAGTCTCTCATCTATGTATACATGTAAATATTCTATTTTGGGACTCGAGTTGCCTTTTTGGCCAGATTTTTATCAGTTAGGTTGTTTTATAACCTTGCATTGCATTGAGTTGTTGTCGAGTTAAGTTTCCGCTGAGTTAAGAAAGCCAGGCCAAGGGTTCACTTGGGGGCCAACAATGGTCTTCGAGTGCCGGCCACGTCCAGGGTGTAGGCTCGGGGCATGACAAAGAAGGATGCATATGATATTTTTTTCTTCTATGTTTATTTTTTTTTTATAGTTCTCTATTAGTCTTCTTTAATTTTATTTTATATAAATTATTATCATAACATTTATTTGAGATTGTTGCATTTTAATACCCATTACATACATATTTTCATTGAATTTTAATTGTCCTAACGAATTTATAACATATTACATCAGACACACATGCGTTGCACGTGTCCAGAAACTAGTATCAAGAAAAACATTCAAAGACATAATTGAAATCATACTTTTCACTATTGCCCTTTGTGAAATCATATAACTTTGTAAATAATGTAATTTATCTCCTAGAAAATATAAAACTACAATAAATGAAACAGTCAAATATGAAAAAAGCCTCAAAAAATCAGTTAAACGGAATAGAGAGAGCACTAGAGAGACAAGACCTAAATTACACAAAACCATGGTCCATGGGTGTGTTTGGTAAAGGAAATCATTTTCTGAAAATGTTTTTTTTTAATTAATATTTTTAAAGCTGATAAGTGGGTTTATTGCTTCTTCTTTTTTGTGTTCGATATATTTTCTAAAAAAAATTAAACAATCGAACATGAGAAAATTAAAAAAATATCTATTTCCTATGTATTGATAACACCCCCTATGTTAAAAGTGTTTCCTGGTATCATGATATATTAAGATCTTAAATGTAGAGCCAACCAAGATCTATATTTACATAAACTAAGTTAAAATGTCTTCTTCATATATCATGATTAGAGACCTTAATTAATCTCCCTTTACAAGCTTGGACCCTATATGGGGGTGGTTGGTAAAAAGGAAAACACGCGAGTTTTTTACTTACTCATCATGAAAAATCTTGAAGCCTGGAAATAGATTCTTTCAACTAATATATATTCAATGTCAGGAGTTGCTCGTAACTATAAGCATGCTCGCATCCAATTCTAAAATTGTGGGTTTGAGTTACCAAGTGAACAAAAATGATGGTTAATTATGAGATCATCTAACATATTACATATACATTCTATAATTATTAAGTAAAAAATATAAACCATTTTTCTACTTCTTATTATTATGTATGTTTCTTTCAAATCAAATGAATCACAAAAATACATGTAAATAAATAGAAAAAAAAAAAAGTAGAAAAGTATTATACCTTTTTCTTTACTTCAAAGCTTATAATTCCTCTCAAATGGTAGTTGGCCTTGTTGCAGATTTACAACACTTACATCGAGAAAATTGAGTCAGCAAAAGCATTATTATTTTTAGATCGATCTGCAAATGTGAACTTTCAATTAGTTTATCAAAGTCATGATCTGAAATAGATTAGTTAAAGTTCATTATAAATTTGAATTATAAAAGCCAAGTCTTTCTATATAATTTCCGGCAGTCCATTAAAATATTTGCTAGTGGATAATCATTGACGAAGAAAATAGGAGATTTAATTTTGTAGTCCTTTATAATATTATTTTAAATTTTATGATTATTTTATAAAAGATTTTTAATTTTGTATTAAGAAAATCTGAAAGAGTAACTTTTTATTCTAGTTAATTTGTAATTTATGAGTGATAATAAAGATATTTATAACATTGAAACGTTGAAACAAAATATGAACTATGTATATTTAATTTGATACACTATTATTGTGGGATGCTTCAAATAAGAGCATCAATATTAATAGTCAGAAAAACTTTATTCAATTAGTCCTAGTCAAATAAGGTGACAAGAAAAAAAATATGGCATGTTGATGTTACTTTATTTATTATTGACATAAATTAACTGAAAGCAGTTTTATTTTTTTTAATATACGAGTATAGAGAATATGAATGAAAATGGTTAGTTGATTTGCAATTATAATTTGTTTCTTCAAAATAATAATAACAAAAAGAGCTATGATGTTGATGCACCAACAGTTGCAATATAATTATGAATTTGTTTTGTTCTCTTTCGTAATACTTTATTTCTCTTGATTTTTGGAATCAATTGAAGTGGTTGATGGTTGATTTTTGGAATCAATTCTCACCCAGTATTTGCTTGACTTTTCTTTTTCTTTTAAAATTATTTTTCTACATAAATAAATTTTAAAATTATTGTTTAACTAAATATTGAGTAGTTTGATTTGAAAATTTTGATGCACTTATTCATTTTTTTTTATAAAATACCACTTCTCCAAGTTTGAACACTCTTAACTAATTTTGTGGTTACGCCCGTTGTTTTTGCCCGTCACAATAAATGATAATATTTTATCGCGGCTTAAGTTTATATTTTTATATCATGATATCTTATTAGTTATGTTTTTAATTTGTAACAACTGGACATAAATATTTTAAGGTGGTCGATAGTTGACGATACCATGCTCTTACAATATTATTGAGTCCTTGAATCTTGTACATGTTATTTTGAGGTCATAAAAATTGGTTTCTTAAGGCCCAAGTAAGGCCACAAATTGAATCATGATATGATCATGTACTTTTTGAAGTGTCGCAAACCTTCGATCTTATTGATACTACTATTTATCTCCATGATATTTGAACATACACATTCAAGATTTACTTGATGTTAATATAGTTTACCATCTCTTTGTTCTTTAGATCGTCTCTTATTTCACTGCGCGCAATAATAGTGTTAATCGTATCAATGTACTGTCAAATCTTATAAGTGAACTAGAAAAAAATGATATTTCATCACTTAAATCACATCTTTATATTCAAAGCTTGCTCATGTACTGCAATTCAATCGTGATCCACTACATCAAAAATGATCTTTAGCGGAAATTAATTAACTGCAATAGCTCAATTGCCGCTAAATATGTATTTTTAGCAGCAATTGACCCCCTTTGTATATGTCCCTAATGTCTTTAGCGACATTGGATCTAATGACACTTAACTAATGCTGGTAAAGACTTTAGCACTCGTTATTAATGTGTCTATTTATTACCGCTAAAAATTGTTTTTGTTGTAGTGATCATAGAAAAGATTTGCTTAAGCAAATCAACTAGCTATCCCATTTATAGAATTTACACTAACAATTGCAACAAAGATAGCACATTTGAGAGTTAATATCACCCAAGTTTGGAAATTACGTTCAAACAGCACTTTTGTTTCATTTAGGATAAAAATATAAGTTAACTATCATTATTTTCCAAAAAAAATTACTTACACTTCAAAAACTTCCTTCTCTCCTAGTTGGCATGCCAGGTCATTACAAACATCATCCAACCCAACACCCACAGAAGTCACTCAAAACCTAGCTACTTTTATTTTAAACAATGGTAAGTCGCTCGAAGCCAATGACTTACTAACGGTCGTTTGGGCAGCTGTTATTAAGTTGGACAAGTCGCTCAAAGCCTAGCGATTTGTCTGTTTTTGTTATATGGGAAAACAAGTGTCTTTAATAGAAAAAAAAAAGTGGTCGTTTTAACTTGGAACTGGCATTATTAAATTTGTTAGGCAGAAGCAAGTTATGATTTGTTGATGGCCTCCACACCAAAGATAGATAAGGTTGATGCATCATTGCATGAACATTGGGAAAAAGTTGATGCAATGGTGTTAACATGGATGATGAACGATGTGAAGAAGGAACTAATACTGATGAATCAACATAGAGCCGTGAAGGTGAACCATATGTATACCGATTTTATATTCAATTAATAATTTATTATGTGGAAAAGTAAAGCGAGATCAAAGTCAATAATGAAGTCTCATAATCAAAATCATGCGGAGGATATAATACACCCTCAAAAGCTAGTGTCATATATAGTATAAGAGTTTCTAAAGTAGGAATACAATAAATAGAGTATAAGAGTCTGGTACCTCTTCTAGTCTTCATCGTCTTCTTCACTTGAGTTATCATACACATCTGATACGTGGACATGAAGTCTCTCCTCTCCTGTGAAAGTTTCTATAGCTTTCTTAATCTCAATGGCTGAATCTCCAAGCTCACGCCTAATTTCAGTTAAATGAATGGACTTTAAGGTGTGTATATCAATAAATGCACAAGGGATCTCCGTAAGCTTGTGACAACATTCTAGTATTAATTCCTCAAGCTTAGGAAAAGTTTCCCTATCAACTTCCCATTCTGAAAGTTTGAGCACTTGCAATGACAAAGTCTTAAGACTTTGATAGATGTTCTCACTTGCGTCCCACTTGTCTTCCATGAATTTAGTCCCCATTAACTCCAGAATTTCAAGCTGAGGCAATGCCGCGATTGCTGACAACGAATCAGGTCTCAGGGAAAAATTACACAACCGTAACTCTTTCAAGCTTTTAGGGAAGTGATATGCATTGGGTTGTTGGGTTTGGTCTATTAACACCGGATACTCATCTTTGTAGGCATTATCGTACAGTGCAATGAGTGATTCAAGTTTATTAAGGACATCATGGGAAACTAATCAACCTGTGTCAAAGGATATATCGGTTCCTTGATGTGGCAATGAAGGTGCTGGAGATTTGGGAACTTCTCCAGAGCATCATTCATGCCTTCAGTATATGAGATAACAACTTTAGATAAAGTTGTCAAGTCTTCTAACTTTGAATTCTCAGCTTCCAATATTCTACTTGGTTGATGCATAATATTGTCCGCATCCATTTCCTCCTCTTCAAAGAAAGAACTTATGTCAATTTTCACATGTTTCAGCTTTGACAGTTTGAATATTATGGGCAGTAATACCATGGTGGAATATTGCGTATTGATCAACAGAGTTCTGGAGGTTCACCCACGACACTGGGATAGCTTTTACATCAAGAGTCCAAAGCTTTAAGAACCTCAAATGAAATAGGGAGCCTATTTCTTCCATTAAAGAATCTCTCAGAAGAATGCTATTCAGTTGCAACACTCTAACAAGTCCAAAGGGTCTTGTGTGACAGATATAGCTGGAGTCAAGAATTGAACCGCTAACTTTCAAAGATATGAGATGCTTATTACCAGCTGAAGACTTATTAGAATAGAACATAACACATCTTTTGTGCAGTTGGCCGAGGTTACAATAAATGGTTAGACGATGGTGTAGGAAATCTGAAGCATGAAATGGTTCAGCTGAATTGATTAATTTGAAAAAAAATTCCTTTTGGCTATCTCTGAACAAAAATCGTGCACAACATCATGCACATAGAAAACCTTGATAATAACAGTAAAAGGTAAAATCCTCTTGGCCTGTCTATCTCCACCGTTATCAGGCTACTGGAAATTAAAGCATCCAAGTAACTTTGAGTTGCTTCCTCTAAACTATCATGATCCACCAACCCTTCGGCCATCCACAACTGCATCTATGTAGAGACTGGAGTTCGTTTGCTCGTTTGAGATCTTGCAAAGTAAAGCAACAACGGCTTCAAGTGGTATGGTAAATGGTCATAACCTAATTGCATAACCTTCATCATCTGTGAATTGATGTTGGCAGAAATAAAGGAATCCAGATTATCTTGAATCTTAAGCCACAAATCCTTTTTCTTTTCCTTTCCTTTTCTTACTCTAACAATTACCCAGAAATCAAAACAATAGCAAGAGGAAGACCTTTACATTTCTCAACTATTTGGTGTCCAACATCTGACAGTTCAGCAGGGAAGCTTCCTTCTCCAAATACCCTTTTTTCGAATAGTTCCCAACTTTTTTCAGGTGTTAAAACTTGGAGGTCGAGAGGATCAGTACGGCATTTAACTTTCAAACCTACCTCACTACTTCGGCTAGTTAAGATAACTCTATTTCCTCTCTCAACCTGTGGAAAACATGCTATTAACATCTCCCCTGTTGCAATATCCCACACATCATCCAAAACGATGAGGTACCTTTTATCAAGTAGTGCTCTTCGTAGTTTATCAGCTGGGTCATCCTCACTTCCGTTTCCTCCAGAGACATGAGGAACTTGCTGGAGAATCTCCTGCAACACCTTTGACTTGTTATACTTTTGGGAAACAGTGCACCAAGCACGAACATTGAAATGACTAACAACTAATGAATTGTTATACACTTTGTTGGCCAGAGTAGTTTTACTGACTCCTGGCATTCCGACAATAGAAATGACATCAAGCTTGGATTCATGTTTATCAAGGAGCTGGTCAATCATCTTGGCTTCATCTTCTTCATGACCTACTGTTATCATCTAAAGCACGCACCCAACAATCTTTAGCAACTCCACTAGTGTCATCCAATGTTTGCCTGACTTTCCTGAAAGATGATCTTACGAATTCGAGGCTTTGTTTCACCATCCCAATATCTTTCTTTATCAGAGAAACTGAATAAGCATTGGAAATGTGCAAATCATTTAAATGTCTGAGTAGAAGATTCATGAAGAGGAAACCATCATCCATAGGAAAGCGAAGTTGAGATGATTCTGGGACTTTCATAAAAATCTCTGATATCTCCCTTCATTTGTTCAATTTCTTGCAACAATTCTGGAGCTGAAAGGTCCGCTTCGTTGATATTACTCTCAGAGCTCTCCTCCAACAGCTTGCTCACCAGAATAGACATCTTCCTTGTAAGTACTCCAACATGTTCCAACATATCGTTCAATTTGTCAGGATGGATAAAGCGCTTTGGTATATCAGTGAGAAAAATCAATAGGAACTCCATCATGACATTAATGCATTGAGTTGGAGAGTAATTGACAGCTACTGCACCTTCCATGCGTCCTTGGAGAAGAATCAGATGACTTTGAAGAATCCTTGGTGATGGTTTTAGGATTCGCTTAACTAAGCTTTGTAGTTCTGTTGACCTTGTTTCTTTCATGAGCTTAGAAGTACAATGTAGAGAACATCCTGCTCAAGAGGGGATTATGTCGATTAGTAGGGAAGCAATCTTGCTGTAAAGGTAATCAATTTCATATTTATACTTTCCAGTCCAAAGATCAAAACATAATTGTGTTACTCTATCAACTATCATTAGGTACCGAGGATAGAGATATTCAGTTGTTGTTTTGTTGGGGGCGATGCATTCCAACCAGTGGCGGATCTATGCAGAGGTTTGGGGGTGCCACGCCACCCCCGAACTTCGACGGAAACTCTATATATACATAGGTATATATATATAATATTTATATAAATATAAAGCGTGCCACCCACAGAACAAAACTGTCTTGTGGTGCCATGGTAGGAGGGCAACTTTAGAAGGCTGATTTTGCGGGTTCGAATCCCATTTGTACCTATTTTTTTGAGAAATTTGATGCAGACGTTTTTTAAGAAAAAAAAAAGGCTCCAAGCACTTTTTTTTAAGGAAAAACAGTTGACACAATTTTTATTTTTATTTTTTTATAATTGTTATTGACTTAAATTAAATTAATTACATTATTACTCCTTTGACTTTTCTTTTATTTGATTAAATACTCAATAAAAGTGTAATATCTTATTATTTACATTTTATTGATTGATTTATGATATATATCGAAAAGACAAATAATTTAATCAAATATAAAATTAATTTAATCGATAAGTCTATTTGGCACCCACGGACTCTAAATCCTGGATCCGCCACTGATTCCAACCCATAGAAATCTCTCAGATGTCGGAATACTTGGCGAAGAATCTTGTAGTCAGTCATCTGGGGGAGAAGCAAATCAGAACAATACTTTGGTAGATCATGAAGGTGTGTGTAGAGGTATTCAAACATTTTCTCCTCTGCTACATACTTATCATTCTCCAAACTCAAAAAATAACTTTTCATCTCTTCCAGCAGCAGAGTAGCAAGACATTCCATGTTGTATTTCGCCAGGATTAATTTATCATC
Source organism: Solanum stenotomum (assembly GCF_019186545.1). Classification (NCBI taxonomy): domain Eukaryota; kingdom Viridiplantae; phylum Streptophyta; class Magnoliopsida; order Solanales; family Solanaceae; genus Solanum; species Solanum stenotomum. The sequence continues at coordinate 69,662,262 of NC_064283.1, read as the reverse complement.
ATCTTTATAGAAAAGTGACCGAGTCAGATCATCAAACTTTTTTATATTCATGGACATCCTGTTATAAAAGTCATCCAAACTCGAATTCCCAAACAGGACAAATGTTCTTAGGAATCTCAATTCCATTCTGAACTTTTCAATATCATCCCATTTTGAAGCAATTAATTCTTTCTTTATTTGCTTCAAGCCATTCAAGAAATCATCAATAAGATCCCTGATTCTTCTTCTTTTTTCCTAAAATGGCAGCTGCTATAATTAAAAACAAACAAACATCACTTAGTCGTTTGGTTATTGCATTTGTTTAGGAGTCAAATAAGTTGCTTCCTATCCTAGTCTTTACGTTATAGGAATAGTGAAGTCAGTTTTAGATTCAGATTTTCTAGGAGAATAAACGTGCTCTTTTGTTTACTAGTTTTTTCATCTGACTCTTTTGTTTACTAGTTTTGCCACTGGTACTTCCTTATCGAAAGCACAAAAAGTAGAGTTGGACAATCAAAGGTTAAAGGATCTCAAAGCGAAGAATTACCTTTTTCAGGCTATTGATCGCTCAATACGGAAAAACAAATATGAGATTCCATGAAGAAAAAGTATATTAAGAAACAGCGAATAGAGATAGAGTCAGGATTAGGAATTTGGGGGTTCTAAATTTTAGGACAAAACAACTTCAAATATAACCAACAAGTTAATGAACGACAATATATAATTATTATTTTTTGAAATGAGTAATATAAACACAATATAAATACAACATTATTATATAGTTACTCTCGACGACTTGTCATATTTTAAAAAGGATCAATGACCACATGTATACTTTAAAATTATCACCTCACCTTTAAGCAAGTATACTAAGGTATAAAGTGTAAATTTTCTTGCTTAACTCTTTCTAAATATATATTAGGTATAAAATAAGTTAACAATTCACTTTGCAAAATAGAGAAATATAATTGAAAATAAGGAATTGATATGATTAAGGGTCCAAATATTAGTGCAACTGTGATTTCTTTTCTTTTTTTACAATTTTTTATGTAAGATATACCCTTTAAAATGAAGGTTAATACTAATGAATAAAGATTTGAGCAATGCTAAATATATATATAAAAAAAATGGTATATCCCCTAATTAAAATGTGTGCCTTAGAATAGTTCCGGAGAAAAACCTAACCCCTGCGGCTGCTCGTGAATGGCAACTTAGAAGCCTCTCATGGCTGCCGCTGCCTCTCCCCAGTCTCAAACTGTGGGAGAGTCAAACCTTAACAATACTTATGTATCTCTAATGAATTATAATCCTACGGCACTGACCAAAACAATCTTGAAACCTATTCAATTAATACACGGGGAACAGATTGTCCGATTTACTTTTAAGGAATTTGATGAGTATGCGGTTGAAGAGGGACTTCATCAAGCCGTGATTATGAAGCTTTCCTATGGTGCACCAAGCTTACACGAACTGAGAGAATTAATTCCAAGACAGTTGGTCATCAAAGGAAGTTGTTTAATTGGCTCGCTTGCAGCACGACATCTTTTAATTCGTTGTGATCTTTATGAATATTTTTGGGGAAAATGCACAAGTATCCCTCAACCTATGCCCGAAATCTCATAGACACACCTAACCTTTACTAAGGTCCTATTACCCCCGAACTTATTTTATATATAATTTTCTACCCCTTTTCGTCCTACGTGGCACTAACTTGTGGGCCCAGCGCGTGTTGACAATTTTTTCAAGGATAGTGCCACGTAGGCCGAAAAGGGGTAAAAAATTATATATAAAATAAGTTCGGGGGTAATAGGAACTTAGTAAAGGTTAGGTGTGTCTCAGGGATTTTGGGCATAGGCTGAGGGGTACTTATGCATTTTCCCATATTTTTGCTCTGTTCTTTCAAAACAGTTTGGTTATCTTCAATTTAATGGGGAACAACATCTGTTCCGTAACTTTTCATGGACACAAAATTTTAACCCTAAGGAAGAAACTTCAAAAGCTTTGGCATGGGTTTCGCTACCAAATCTGCCGCCAAATCTTTTTGCTCGAAGACCTTTGTTATCCATTGCATCGGCTATTGGTAAGCCAGTAGCTATAGATAAAGCCACTCAAGATAGGACAAGACCTAGCACAGCTAGAGTTAAGGTCATTCTTGATCTTATGGACAAACATCCAAAACGAGTAAGGTTGCATTTTTTGGATGAACAATCTGGTAAGCTCGTTGAACACTATCAACAGGTTGTGTTTGATAATCTTCTTTTGTATTGTACCTATTGTAAGTACCAAGGTCATGAAGATGCTGATTGCCAACTAATGATCCAGAAAAATAAAAGGGGAGAGGGTAATCAAGATGACATCAGGCAGCAAGGTGACAAAACAAACAATCTAGAACAATTGCAGGGTGATGCACGAGACTTCATGAATGCAAAAAAAAAACTGAAAATAAAGTCTCTAATGATACGGATAATGCAAGTAATGTGAACGGAACACCGAATATAAATTCTATGCAGCACCTAACTACTGAAAAATAGTGGCGATACAAGGCTAGTATTAGTTAGTCAAAGGTCAGTGCAGGAGGAACTTTTGGTGCCTGGAACAAAGGTTCAGGAGGGCCTTTTGGTGCCTGGACCAGAGGTTCAGTTGTTAAACATCTCTGGAAAAAGTTTGGCTGATGCTACGAAAACTTCAGATAAGGGCCAAGGCTATCAAGAAGGCGATACATGTGTAATTTCATGTGAAGATCAAGTTGGTTCAAATGCAGGTCAGGTGCTTGATCGAAATTCGATTGCAACATGGAAACTTGAAAATTCTGGGCAGCAAACATGTCAAACTGAAGATGGGCAGCAACTAAATTATAATGCTACTGAAAAAGAAAATGTTACAGCTACAGGGGTCGCGAGGGTAGGGAGTGAACCTGCAGATACAACAAATGATAAGATTGGGCTTCAAGAAAAGACAACTAATTCAAAGGCTTTTGTTGTTGCGTCGCAACTCGCTTCTGGAAAGCTATTGACTGAAGATGTAGCCATTAACACAGCTGCTACTTTTGTGGCGCAAATAAAAGAACTTGGACAGTCTAATATAGTTGATAAAACAGGGGTAACGATTGATGTTGGAACTCAAATTGGTTCTCCAGGAGCCTCTCAAATTAAGCCTCATGTTGCTCCTAATTTGAATATGGTTAACTCTCATGCTCTACCGATTGTTTTAATCTCTCAAGTTACTTCGACAAATAATTTGATCACTTCTAGCGGGCAAAAAGGTGTTACAAGTGAGAATCGATGGGCCGACCGGGTGGAAGAAGGGGATGAACATGTCACAACTCATAGAAAATTGAGCCCCGAAGCACCAATTTTTGTGCCTAAGGGTAGTGGCATTACCAGTGATTCACCCCCATTACATATAGGGCGACAATTGGTTTTAACAGGTACTAATGTTCAAAAAGTTTTAGTTGGTGACAAAGAGCTTCTTGATGCGTTGGTGAGTTCTAATGTTAAAAAGTTGACTTCTCTTATGCCTATTAACACAAACAAACAGCTACAAGATGTTGGTAGTAGTTCTTTCTCCACAAATAGATTTGCTAACTTACAAGATGAGGACACCTTTGAGGAAAGTGAAGAAGAGGATATGTTGAATTATTGTTTTGCAAATGCAGCTAGGGATGCAGACATTTCTCCTATGCAACAACACAACAACAAAAAGAAGCATGGAAGAAAAAATAGTTGGGATGGAAAGATGACTGAGGAGTTTGTTCCAAGGCACCTACCGATGCGACTGGCAAAGCAGAATCATATGACAGTGTCAACAACTTTAACAAGATTCAATAAATCTAAGAAGCATTGATGAACTATCAAGTATTGTTAGACAGATTTGAAGAGGAAGACGAGGAAAACACTCCAGGTTACTTTAGAAGGGTAATCTATCTCTTTTAGTTCATACTTTTGTAAAACGAAGTTTGAGTTTCATTACTCAAATCTCATCATGGCTTTTATACTTTTGTACTACTTAAGCATCCTCATTTGTAATATCATCATAGAGTGTATGATCATAGAATACTTAGTTCTCTCTAGCTCTCATGCAGGTTAATTAGTAGAGGAATTGGTAAGGTAAGGTCTAGCCCCCCTTGCTTGTACTTATCTATGTTGAAGTTTTCTTTTAATTATATTATTAATAAAAGGCCGATAGACTCTGTCTAGTGGTATAAATTAAAAAAAAAATAAAATGTGTGCCTTTATCAACTCATAAAAGGATTGCAAATTATGAAAAAATAAAACAAAAATTACACTACAAAAAAATCAAAAATAAGAAAGGGACGACATATTTATCGGCTTATCAATAGTTTTGGCGTCGAATCTTTGGAAAGAAAAATAACAAAATTGATAAATATAAAAAAGAAAATATGGAACTATCATGAAATAAAAGATTAAATTATTTTTGACAATACTATTACAGATTATAATAGACAAATAAATTGACTAAAAAAAGTAAGAGAGGAGGAAGACTTATAGAGCGAGTTTCATGTATGTATAGGTTTTGAATTAAAAACAGAACTTTTTTTTATTTCTAATTGTTAATCTTATATTTTTAATTAAATTTTTAGTTTTATTGGTGAAATTTGCATAAATAGCAGAAGAGAATTTTTTTTTATTTAAGACGAGTGGAAACTTTTTTTTTTCTAATTGTTAATCTATACTAGTATACGTGCCCGCGCGTTGCGCGGATTTTAAAATTAAAAAAAAAAACTAATAAAATCTACTATTCACTTTGTACTGTATATTTTAAAAAATAATTATACAAATCAATTAACTTATTTATTTGTGCATATTACAGTATCATTTTTATTAATACACAATTTAATATTATGTTTATAGTTATAATTAGCTACATTTATTGTTTTTTAATATATTTTGTTGAAATTTTAATAAAGATAATATTACTTTCTTTTTGTTTATTTTAGTTTGATGAAAAAAACAAAAACTTTATGCGTTTTACATGTTTGGTCTACTATTTTTTATTATGTTTAATTGAAATAATATTATATTATTGTTAGTAACTTTTTAAATCTAATTTTCACATGAAATGATTAAATATTTAATTGTAGGCATGATATTCAAAATTTTAAATTGCGTCTTTCTATTTTTTTCGAACTCATATATTGATTACATGATTTTTTTTTTAAAATCATCTAATTATAGTAATATTTTATTACTAAATAATTTTTAATTTCCAAATCAATTTCGAAAAACGCATTGAATCGAAAATGAATATAAAAAGATTACTCCTATAAGATTTAGTTGTTATTGCAAGAAAAAGTCATTAAAAAGAGTTGCAAAATCAGCGAGGAAAAAAAGTTGTTGTATATGTATTTTTCACAATTTGCATTCAAATATAATTTGTAGTTACATTGACAGTTATATTTTTCAAATTTATTAATTTTATTGTCTAACAGATATTTTAACAATTGAATATTTTCATTAATAAAGTATAAAATAACATGAATTTTTTTAATATACTTTAAATAAAAATTATATAGTAAAAAAATATTCAACAGTTTTTGTTCTTTCATATTCTATGAATTTTCAATCAAGAAAATCATAAATTAAAATTGAAATACATAACTAAAAAAAAAAAAAAGAAATTTCATTATCCCATGACCAACAAAAACATTCATCATGTTTCTCTCCACACAATCCATATTATTTGTCTCATCCCATGAACAACAAAAACACTCATCGTGTTTCTCTCTACACAATCCAACTATTTTACAATAAATCTCCTACACTAATGAAGGAGTAACATATCTTATTTTGATATTAAAAAAATAAAATGTCATAAATCATGCTTTAAAAGAATTAAAAACACATGCAACTATAACATAAATAAAAAATTAAATAAGGCCAAACAGGATTTAAAAAATAAATAAATATGTATTGCTAAATTTAATTGTAACTATTGTAAAAAAAAAGAAGAAGAAGATAAATACGAATGGAAGACTCCATCATGCATGGAGCATTGTATTGATTAAATGTGTTTGTCCGCATGAATAAATAGTAATTAGTTAGTAAACATAAAATTTACTAAATTCTTAAAGTATGACATAAAATTATGATTAATAAATGAAAGAAATAGTACCCCCACCTTCAAAATACTTGTCATATTTTATTTATTTTAGAGACAATTCAATTAATATTCAAAGCTAATTCAATTAGATTAAATAAATATTTTTAAAATTAATTTTTTAAATACATGAAAATTATAGAAAAAATAATATACGTTATAATTCTTTTCAAACAAACAAATGCAGGTCTCTCTTATTAATAGTAGAGTAGAATTGCATAGTTTACATAAAGTTCATTAAAATATGTGAGATAATAAATAAATCAATTTATAAGCAGAAATAAATTTTGAAAAGTTAATTGTCCAATTAATGACTTCTTTTTGTGTATAATAGTAAAAAAAAAAAAAAGTTTATTATTTCAATATCAGATAGAAAAAACTCAAAGTACAGAAGCATAAAATACCTAATATATCTTGTGATGAATATAAATACCTAACAAATTTTGTGATGACTATAAAAATTTGGTGCTTTATCTTGTATATACGTATATAATAGTAAAAGTAAAGTAATAGTAATTATGTATTAACAATAAAACTAACAAAAGACAAAAGATTCAACATAATCATCCAATATAAGTTAGAATATCTTTGACAATTCAATTAGCATCCTACAATTGCATGCAATTAAGGGAAACAATAATATTGTTTTGAAGAAATAACAAAACATGTCATTGATATGCATTTTTTAAGTCTGAAAATGGTCAAATATCATCGGAGAATAAGAGAAAACCCAATAAACATGAAATTCAATGTCTTTAATCTCATTTATGCAGAAATTTATATAAACCACAGATGAAATCATTAACCACATCATTCTTCTTAATCCTTTCTCTAACTTCTTCCATGCATCGAGACTGCTGACGCCCTCCCATTGATCCTCTTTCTTAAGATCTTGTTATGAACTTGGTTGTTAACTTCAACACCAATAACGTGTTTGGTAACATTTCAAACACGACCGGTACATTCATGGTAGAACCTGTGAGGCATTATATAATATAATTTATTTTGTGAAATATTTCTCTAATGAAATTTTCCATTTCAGAGAAAACTAAGAAGTGGGCAAGAAAAATGTGAAGTTAGATAAATGTGGATTTTGTTAGCTTTATATGTTTTAGTTTTTAAAAAACTGTCACGTTAATTTTTTAAACCATTTTAAATTTCTATCTTGTTTTTCAAATTGTAATTGTATTATTATTTAATATAATTAAAGATAATTATTAATTAATAATTAACTACTTGATATTTTAAAATTTTAAAAACACTATCACCTATAGATGTTTTAAAAAATTAAAAAAAAAATTATCATATATTAATCAGTTTCAAAATCACAGTTATCCAAATTATTATTATTATTTTTATTATTATTATTATTTTATTTTTTATTTATTATTATTATTATTATTGAACAATTTACACTTTTATTTTTAAATTATATTTCAAAATTGGAAATTTTAAAATTCAAATAGAAAAAACAATTTTCGTGGAAACCAACCAATATGCAATTCAAATTCATTCTTATCCAAATTATAATTTACCTTTTATTTTTAAGTTGTATCTTAAAGTAGGAAATTTCAAAATTCAAATTTAAAACAATTTTCGTGGAAACTTTAAAAAGAATTAAAAATTAAAAACAGGTACCCATGAATTCAATTCAAAATAGTAAGGAAGTTTCGGTTAATTTAAAAGAATTTTAAATTAGAATTTTAAAATAGTAAGGAAGTTTCAATTCGGTTGAATAGGTAGTTTTTATTTTTTAAATGTATTTCAAAAATAGATAATTGAGTTGCTTAAAATTTAAAACTTAAAATAAATTGCTTATTAGTTAATCAAATCCTATTCTTTAGCAACGTGAAAATGTGGATAGAATTTGCTGACATGTTTTTATTTTTTTATTTTTTAAAAAAAGTCATATTTCTTTTTTAAACTTAATTTTTAAATATATTTCTTTTTGAAACTTAATTTTTAAATACTTAAATTTCAAGATTAATTGTGGCGCTGACACATATGCTGTTTTTCTTCTCCTTTTATATATAGATAGATTTTTTTGATTGATTTTTATTTTATTTGTGAGATTTACATAAATAGCATAAAAGGAAAAATATTACAAAACATGCTTCCTTTCAAAAAGAAAAGAACATTGGGTGATGATGGGATTCGAACCCACAATTGTAGTGTGGAAAGCACTCCCATGGCCTTCCTTAGCAGAAGCATAAATAGCAGAAGAGAATTTTTTTATTTTAAGACGAGTGGAATTTTCTTTTTCTAATTGTTAATCTTATATTTTTTAATTAATTTTTATTTTATTTGTGAAATTTGTATAAATAGCATAATAGAATTCGAATCCACAACTGTAGCGCGGCGGCAAGCACTCCCATTGCCTGGCTTATCATTGAGCCATCAACTCACTTTTGTTAGGGGATTTACAAGTTACTATACATATATATTTATTTAATTTTCTAATACAAATACAGGATCTACAAAAAAGTTATTGAGTTCATCCAAATTTTGCGAGAAACATGAAATTAAGATGCAACTTTCAGCAATCTACGCACCTCAACATAATGGTGTGTGTGAAAGGAAAAAATGCACAATTTTTAATATGGTGCACAGTCTTTTGAGTAGAAGAGGGTTACCAAGAGACTTTTGGGCAGTAGTTATTCATTGAAGCATTTATATATTGAATAGATGTCCTGCCAATTATATTTGAAATATGACACCTCTTGAAGCGGTGTAAATCAATCAAATATTGAGTATTTTCTAATTTTCTAGTATATAGCATACACACACATTCCAGATGCTATGAGAAAGAAGTTAGATGATAAAGGTCAAAAATGCATTTTCCTTGGTCATAGTGACAAATCAAAAAGCTCATTGCTTGTTCAATCCTATTACGAAGAAATTTGTTTTTAGTCAATATGCTATTTTTAAAGAGGAAGAGGAGGAAGAGGAAAAGGAAAGAAGAGGAAGAGGAGGAAGAAGAGGAAGAAGAGGAGGAAGAAGAAGAGGAAGAGGAAGAAGAAGAGAAGGAAGAGGAAGAAGAGGAGAAAGAGGAAGAGGAGAAAGAGGAAGAGGAAGAAGAAGAGGAGGAAGAAGAGGAGGAGGAGGAGGAAGAAGAGGAGGAATAAGAGGGAGAGGAGGAAGAAGAAGGAGAAAGAGAAGGGGAAAAAAAGGGAAGAGCACGAGGACGAGGGGAAGAGGGAAGAGGAGGAGGAGGAAGAGGAAAAAAGAGGAAGAAGAGGAAGAAGAAGAGAAGGAAGAGGAAAAAAAAGGAGAAAGAGGAAGAGGAGGGGGAGGAGGAAGAAGAAGAAGAGGAGGAAGACGAGGAGGAATAAGAAGGAGAAAGAGAAGGGGAAAAAAAGGGAAGAGCACGAGGATGAGGACGAGGACGAGAGAAAGAGGGGAGAGGGGAAGAGGAAGAGGAAGAGGA